>NW_024710935.1:227500-277500 GCF_018991925.1 Homarus americanus | reverse complement strand
GTGTGTGTGTGTGTGTGTGTGACCCCTCAATAATAACAATTGTCACAACAACAACAACAACAACACCCTCCCCATCCTGTTGTTCCTCTCGGCAATATTTTCCTTTTTCACGACTTTTTCATAGTTATTTTCCTACCATTTCCCTCCACCACTACCATGTTCCTCCACCACTACCATGTTCCTCCACCACTACCATGTTCCTCCATCACTACCATGTTCCTCCACCACTACCATGTTCCTCCACCACTACCATAGCCCTCCCACCACCTACCATATTTCCTCCACCACTACCATATTCCTCCACCACTACCATGTTCATCCCACCACTACCATTTCCCTCCACCACTACCATGTTCCTCCACCACTACCATGTTCCTCCACCACTACCATGTTCCTCCACCACTACCATGTTCCTCCATCACTACCATGTTCCTCCACCACTCCCATGCTCCTCCAATACTACCATGTTCCTCCACCACTACCATGTTCCTCCACCACTACCATGTTTCCTCCACCACTACCATGTCCCTCACCCTTTCTGTGTTTCCTCCCACCACTACCATGTTCCTCCCACCACTACCATGTTCCTCCACCTACCATGTTCCTCCACCACACCATGTCCCTCCCCCACCACTACCATGCTCCTCCACCACTACCATGTTCCTCCACCACTACATGTTCCTCCTGTACCATCCTCCTCCATCACTACCATTTCCTCCACCACCATATTCTCCCCACTTTCTGTAATTTACTCACCCATACCATCCCTCCCCTCCACCACTACCATGTTTCCTCCTAGCCACCATCTCCTCCACCCACACACCCATGTTCCTCCACCCACTACCATGTTCACTCCCACCACACCCCCATGTTCCTCCACCAATACCATCTCCTCCCACCACCACTACTATGTTCCTCACCAATACCATCCTCCTCCACCACTACCCTTGTTCTCCCTCACCATGTTCCTCCCACCAATACCGTTCTCCTCCCACCACTACCATGTTCCTCCACCAATACCATCATCCTCCCACCACTACCATGTTTCCTCCATCATTTATCATGTTTCCTCCACCACTACCATGTTCCTCCACCACTACCATGTTCCTCCACCAATACCATCCTCCTCCACCACTACCATGTTCCTCCACCACTACCATGTTCCTCCACCACTACCATGTTCCTCCACCAATACCATCCTCCTCCACCACTACCATGTTCCTCCACCAATACCATCCTCCTCCACCACTACCATGTTCCTCCACCACTACCATGTTCCTCCACCATTACCATGTTCCCGCCCCCACACCTCCTCCCTCAGTATCCATCATCCTCCACCACAGAAGTAGAAACTCGTACACTTCGCGTATCATTTCTGTTGTGACATAATGAGCCGAATAGTGAAGAAAAAAAGAGACGCGGAATGTCGTATTGAATTCCCAACAGATGTCAGGTGCCGCCAGAAGTGCCAAGTTGGCTCTTATTTTCGATAATTATGATGTCCCGTCCCTCGCCAGACTCCCACTCAGGAGAGGCACCTCAGCTCCCGGGAACATAAGACCGGATTTATTACCCGCAAGGCTTTAGTTCATCACCCGAATTGCACCGTGTGGGTAAGCCCTGTCTTGCCCCCGAGCATCTCCCGGTGCCATGATCAGGTGGTGTTAAATTGGCAAAGGAGAGAACTCTTGGGGTCTTCTCCTCTCCATTGCTGTTTTGTCTTATTACTTTCTCATCATCTACCTGGGGTGAGCTCTGTCTGTCTGTCTGGTTACCTCCTTGATAGACACGAAATAGGACGCCCCCCTCCCCCTCCCTCCCCCCTCCCCCCCTCTAAAAAGGTGTTAGTTGTAAGGAATAATAATGATGGGATTTGGTCTTGGTGTGATTGTGTTCGATGGATTACGGGAGAAACAACATGGATTAGTAGCTCTTGTTGTAATGGTGGTGGTGGTGGGTTGTCGTGGTGGTGGTATATTGTGGTGGTGGTGGTGGGTTGTCGTGGTGGTGGTGGGTTGTGGTAGTGGTGGTGGGTTGTCGTGGTGGTAGGTTGTCGGTGGTGGTATATTGTAGGTGGTGGGTTGTCGGTGGTGGTGGGTTGTGGTAGTGGTGGGTTGCCGGTGGGGTGTGTGTGATTGTCGGTGATGGTAGATTGTCGATGGTAGTCGGCAGGAAGATGGGCTGTGGTAAAAACAACTAATGATATTCTTTTTACATATCACCACTTAATTCAGTGTTATAAAACATACTTAAAAACCTAAAACAAAACCAAAATCCATATAATCATTAAACCCACGTATATAATAATTACTTCAATATAATATCAAATAATATATATTCCCTTAAAACATCCTTAAACAAATATAACTTAAATATAATTACCTTTTTTGGGGGGGAGGCTAATTAATTCAAACGATAAATACAATAATTCCCTCCCCCCTCACCCCTCCCCCCTCCCCCCTCCCCCAGCAAGTACTAATTCTCTAAAGGAGCGTTTATTATTATTATTTTTTTTATATAAGACTTCATTACGGTTAACAGCGCAGACAGTAGGGAATTTAATTCAATCTGGTAATACTGGATTCTCTCATTCCTTATAATCGAATTTTTAATCCCTAAAATCCGAAGTCAGTTCAGCGGCGGAGGGCAGCAGCAATCTGGCTCGCTTAATCGCTGGGGAAAACCTACCTGTTGAGAGGGATTTTAGCCCTTGTGTCCGGGTGCCTCAGAGACGCGCGCAATGTTGGCCCCTCCTCGCTAATGGATGTACGTAATATTAGTGGTATAAATGGAAGTTGTAATTTCTAGTGTAATTATTGTACCTAGGAGGATAAAGTAGGTATGGAGGGAGAGGGGGATGGGGGGTGTTACTTGCATACTTCCTGAGGTATATTGACTTTCTTACTCCTGTTCCTCTAGTACATTATGAAGGATCAACTAATCCCCTTCCCCCAGGTGGTTATCGCCGTGCTTCTTCTCTCTCTCTCTCTCTCCGTTCAGTCAGTGGCTGCGGTACATTGACTGTGTTTCTCCGCGAGCTGTCACCAAGGTTAATACGATAAATATTCCTCGTAAATTTAAAATTGTAAAAATCCACCTTAACTCATTCTCTTAAGTTAAAAACCCCCAAAGGTGCGTCTAAGAATAGCATCAGAACTTAACTTAGACTTACCTTAAATAGATACGTTCACTTAACACCACCAGACGTAATTAAGTTGTCGACTGTTGTGACTGGTGTATAGTGAACGTGTGTCCTTAAGTGAACGTGTCCTTAAGTGAACGTGTGTCCTTAAGTGAACGTGTGTCCTTGAGTGAACGTGTGTCCTTCAGTGAACGTGTGTTCTTAAGTGAACGTGTGTCCTTAAGTGAACGTGTGTCCTTAAGTGAACGTGTGTCCTTGAGTGAACGTGTGTCCTTAAGTGAACGTGTGTCCTTGAGTGAACGTGTGTCCTTAAGTGAACGTGTGTCCTATGAACGTGTCCTTAAGTGAACGTGTGTCCTTGAGTGAACGTGTGTCCTTCAGTGAACGTGTGTTCTTAAGTGAACGTGTGTCCTTAAGTGAACGTGTGTCCTTAAGTGAACGTGTGTCCTTGAGTGAACGTGTGTCCTTAAGTGAACGTGTGTCCTTGAGTGAACGTGTGTCCTTAAGTGAACGTGTCCTTAAGTGAACGCAGTCCTTGAGGAACGTGTGTCCTGAGGAACGTGTGTCCTATGAACGTGTGTCCAAGTGAACGTGTGTCCTGAGGAACGTGGTCCTTAAGGAACGTGTGTCCTATGAACGTGTGTCCCAAGTGAACGTGTGTCCTGCGAACGTGTGTCCTTGAGTGAACGTGTGTCCTTGAGCGAATGTGTCCTTAAGTGAACGTGTGTCCCATAACGTGTGTCCTGGCGAACGTAAAGTCTTGAGTGAACGTGTCCTATGAACGTGTGTCCTTGAGTGAATGTGTGTCCTGAGTGAACGTGTGTGTCCTTATGACCGTGTGTCCTTGAGTGAACGTGTGTCCTGAGTGAACGTGTGTCCTATGAACGTGTGTCCTATGAACATGTGTCCCCACAGTGAACGTGCAGTCTTGAGGAACGTGTGTCCTGAGGAACGTGTGGTGTCCTTAAGTGAACGTGTGTCCTGAGTGAACGTGTGTCCTTGAGTGAACGTGTGTGTCCTTGCGAACGTGTGTGTCCTTAAGTGAACGTGTGTCCCTATGAACGTGTGTCCTTAAGGGAACGTGTGTGTCCTTGGAGTGAACGTGTCCTATGAACGTGTGTCCTTAAGTGAACGTGTGTCCTTAAGTGAACGTGTGTCCTAAAGTGAACGTGTGTCCTTAAGTGAACGTGTGTCCTTAAGTGAACGTGTGTCCTTAAGTGAACGTGTGTCCTTAAGTGAACGTGTGTCCTTAAGTGAACGTGTGTCCTTAAGTGAACGTGTGTCCTTAAGTGAACGTGTGTCCTTGAGTGAACGTGTGTCCTTAAGTGAACGTGTGTCCTTAAGTGAACGTGTGTCTTTATTGCGTAAAAAAAAATATCAGGGTTTTTTTCTCCACAAAAGATGGTTTAAGACTGTGTTTGGGATTGATTAAGGTAATCGATGTTGTCTTGTAAACTGTGTGTCTCAGTGACTGTTGCACCTTGAGTTGTGTTGTGTTGAACCATTTCACCAGTCAGTCAATACTGTGGATCGTGTCCACTTGTTATGCACGAACATACTGGTGTAGTTACTTCGAGTATTTTATAGTGTGTGTGTGTGTGTGTGTGGAACTGTTCAAAACAAAGCGACATTTTTGACATTGTTCATCCATAACACGTGTGGTAGTCCTCTTTCGTACTATGTTCTTTGACCGTGGCCATGATCTACAGTTTAAGAATGCTAATCTGAATAACTGACGTAGCCCCCCAAAAAAATTCTTCACAGACATTCGGCAGTTCAGTGTCTTTGAGCGAAGGTTCATCCGGGGGTAATCGATATATATATATATATATTAATCTGTGAGTGAGACATCGTTAGGTAAAAACCCAGACGGAAGCGAAAGGAACCAAGTCATTCGGCGTTAAATATATCGCCGTTAACAGTGTAGAAAGAGAGTGATTTGACGTGGTGGTGTGCCCCGGGGCGATGAATTACGCCCCATCTAACTCAGCGGGCGTGACTCATTGATCACCCGCTGCCGCCCGCCGCCTTGAACACCTCCTCCGCTGAGCCTCTGATCATTCTTACCGCAGTTTGATGAACACACACACACACACACACACACACACACACACACACACACACACACACACACACACACACTTACACGCATCCATTGCCCTATACACAGAAACAAAATACTTTACGAATATATTAACATTCTCTCTCCCTCTTTCATTCTTTGTTCTACACTCCCCCCTCACCCTCACCTCACGTCGGGTCGTAGTCGTAGTGAAGTGCGGCACATGCTCAGTCATCACCCCCGTCAGCATGGGGCGGCGGATGGCATCGAAACCGTCGCATTGCTTCTCCCATTCTTCATTTAAATGGGAGACTGCAGTATGGGGGGGTCGACCGATGGCTGGCGGGAGTGACAACACACTACCCGGGGCTCTCCTCCCACACCCTCATCATTCTCGTTATTTATGACCTCCCCTGCTTTTGTGTGTGGCCTCCCTCTGTTTTATTCCCGTTTTATTTCGGGGATTTTGGAGTTCGTTTTTAAGTGTGTTTGTGTGTTTTATGTTTTGTCTTGGTGTCTTGGTGTTGTTATTGTTGCTGTTGTTTGTATTTACGCTGCCCGCAATTACACGACATGGTATTTTTGTCGTGTGTGTGTGTAGGTGTGTGGTGGGTGTGTGTGTGTGTGTGTGTGTGTGTTTGTGTGTGTGTGTGTGTGTGTGTTTTCCACCTGTGTCTTGTATCCTGTGTTTTGTTCCCATCTTTTTTTTTTTTAATTTCTCTTGTGTTTATTAATATTTTTACCTTGGAAGTCGTTTTTATGTTTTTGATCCATTAGTGTTTTTTTTATTATTATTTTCTCGTGTATTATTTCTCTTGTTGCGCTTCGCGTGTTTTAACTGTTTTATTCTTAATATTTTTTTCTACTGTGTTTGTTTCCTGCAGTTTTAAATGTAGTTTCCTTTTTTAAATGCTTTATGCCGACCTCTATTTAGTGATACATTTCTTTTTTAAATTCGTTTTGCCTATTTTTCCTGTGCTTGTGTGTGTTTTTTAGATAAGTCATATTTTATGATTAGGTTCGTTTTTTCCTGTGTTTGGCATTATTTTGTTGTTTTACACCTGTTTTTATATGACTGGAGTTTAGTTTTGTGTTTTTTCATTATTTGTTTTAATATCGTGTTTTGTTTTTGTACCTTTCCTGTCACTGAGTTTGTTTGATTTTTGTGTTTTAATGCGTATTTTATTTGTATAATTCTATTAACAGTTAGTTTATATGTGTGTACCTACCGTCGTGTTTGTTTTAATTGTGTTTTTTTATGGAATTCGTCATCATGTTTGAAGCGACCTTTACTTAACATTCATCAGTGAAGCTTCATCCAAAAATGGCTTCGGAAGTGAACTAAGACTCTACCTTGCCAGATGAACACTCTCTCGCCATCAGTTTAGATGTCAGGGTGAGTGGTGAGGGGGTAGAGGGAAGGGTGAGGGGGTGAAAGGGAGGGGGGAAGGTGAGGGGGGGGGCAGAATTAAGTTATGAATCTTTGAGTATAGGTTTTTGTTGTATTTTACTGTATGTATGTACGTCTGTTCTATATCTACCTATCTATCTATCTATCTATCTATTTATCTATCTATCTATCTATCTATCTTTTCTGTTAACTGGGGATCCATTGTCACAAGTCTCCCCCTTACCCTTCACTCCCAAAGTCGCGTAGAAAACGGGTCCTCTCCTCCTCCTCTTCTTCCTCCTCCTCTTCTTCCTCCTACTCCTCCTCCTACCTACCTCCTCCCTACAACCTCCTTTTCCCTACTTTCTCTCCCCCTTCCACCTCCCTACCTTACGCCACCCCTTTGTTTAATGCTCCCGTCTCAACGACACTGTGGCATCTGCGATAGTGCGAGATATATTTATGCGATAATGAGCCGGGGCCAAGACAGCAACCAGCCAGGCTCCCTTGAGGTAAAAAAATACACTGAGTTGATAGATTGTGCAGTAGAGGGAGGAAAGGAGAGAAAGAGAGGGATGGGGAGATTGAGGGAGGGATGGAAGGCTTCAGGGGGAGAGGGAAGGGGAGAAAGGGGTATAGTAGGAGGGAGGGAGAGAGAGGGAGGACTATTATGAATGTGTATATACTAAGGCCACTCTGCTATGTGTTTCTATATATAGTAAGACACACAGCCATGGTCGAATGTCGTCATAATTTATAAGATTTTTTTTAATTGTAACTTTTCAACCTCTTGTACACACACACACACACACACACACACACACATCCACTCTACCTTCAATAACTCTCCCTGGGATTATATTATATACCTGAAATTTTATGTCTCGTGGTATTTTGCATCTGTCGTCTGGGTTTTTGTCGCAAAAAAAAAAAAGATCCAGCTAGTTTTCCTTAGACCGGTTTTTTTATAGTCATCTTCTCACTGTCCGGTCTTTCGGTAGTCCCCCGTGATCCGGTTTTCGAAAGTTTTTCCCATTTGTCCGGTCTTTTTTGTAGTTTTACCCACCTGTTCGGTATTTTTTAGTAGCCATGAATTTGGTCTTTTGGTAACCCCCCCCCACATATCCGGTCTTTTGGTTGTTCACCAGTTGTCCGGTTGTTTGGTTGCCTCTCTTGTCCGGTCTTATACATCCTCTTAAGCTCTTCTCTCGCCCCTATCCCGTCTGTAACATGATACATTACGTTGCCCTTAACGACGTTCTTCTACTGTTGTTATCTATGGTAGTACCTGTTATCGTAGCTGCACCTGTACCAAAGACTTGCATTTCTCCACCTGTACTTGTATCTACACCTGTATTTAATTAGCACCTGTAGCAATATTTGTATACATACCTGTATTAATATCTATACCTGTACTTGTGTCTGTACCTGTACTTATATCTACACCTGTATTTGTATCCATACCTGTACTAATTATTGTATATTCACCTGTACTTATGTCTATATCTATAATCTTGTTTCTGAGTTAATAAAAGAACATTAGATAATAGTTAACGCTGTAGCATATGACCACACTGTTGTTAATCTGAGGAGTGTGTGAGCTTTTATTTTTTCTCTCCTCTCTTGTTTCTGGACTGTCAGTGTGTTTGTGTTTACATAGCCAACACCTGTAGTAGCTCTCTCTCTCTCTCTCTCTCTCTCTCTCTCTCTCTCTCCTTCATGCAGATCACGGTTCAGGAGTTGACTCTTATCGGCGCTCTAACTGACAGACAAAATTTCCGAGTGTGTCTTTGATGTGTTGAAACAGCCGCATGTTGACAGGGAGTTGTTGTCTGAGTTGAGTTTTCATGTATTATACCTCTTTCACTTACTCTGGTTAGCATTGGGGGTAAGATAGATAGATAGATAGTTAGATAGATCGATAGATAGATAGATAGATAGATAGATAGATAGATAGTAAGACAAAAAAAGTCATTGTTATACCTTGCATGGTTTAACTATCATCTCACACTGTATGTTTCTTCACTACCTGCCATCAACACACACACACACACTGAACTCCATATCTCACGCATTTTAACCTAATTGACTTCTCGCCCTACCTGCGATATTATTTTTTTTTAAAACATATAGACACAACTACTTAGGTGTAATTACTTCACATCCACACGTTATTGTATTATTTATGGAGGTGACATATATAACGTCACCGTTTGTTTACACCGCCATGTTGTCTGGTCAATCGGTCGTCACCACATCACAGGATTCAGAGGCACTTTTCGTCTTCATTGAACCGTATAATATCGTATTGTACACTAGTTGTTGACTATAAAGGTCGCCTGAGACTAACTGTAGTTTGGGGTAGTTACAATAGACGATGGGTACAGTGGGCATTACAGCATTACAGAGGAAGATCATTCTAGTGGGGGTTATACAAGGCAGAGTTTAGGGATGGAGAGCTCTCAAGTACAAGGCCACGGATAAAGAATTAAGGCAGAGAAAATTCCTTATTCTTCATGTCTTTTATATCTTCACAATGCAATCTAAAGGCGTGTAAAAATACCGACAGACAGACAGACAGAGGTGACCTTGATGGCTCAGGTCAAATGTCAACACACCGGGGAATAAGATCCAGTGTGGTAGTGGTTTGTGTTGTGGGTGATTAGGTGTATCTGCTGGGCTATAATTATCATATTACAAAACATAGACGATTTATTGAAGTCAAAATATTCAGATTTAATGATCATATTGCAGTATAGATCAACACTGCAATATGGATAAACATTGCAAGATAAGAAATAGTGTAAGATAAATAAACATTGTAAAATACAGTAGATAAGCATTGCAACCTGGGTAAACATTGCAATATAGAGGAATATTGCAAGATAAATAAACATTGCAAGATAGATCAACATTGCAAGCTGTGACGTACGTGTGTGTGTGTGTGTGTGTGTGTGTGTGTGTGTGTGTGTGTGCCAAGACAATGAAGCTAATTAATGATGAGCGTCTTTCACCTGTACCTAATAGTGTCTATTTATATGAAGGGAACCATCAAGGTGCTCAGACAAACAAGCACACCGGCTATGGCTAATGACTATAACTACCGACCTAACCTAACCCAACTTAACCTGATCTGGCCTGACCTAGACTAACCTAACCTAACCTAACCTAACCTAACCTAACCTAACCTAATCTGGCCTAACCCAACTTAACCTGATCTGGCCTGATCCTAGACTAACCTAATCTGACCTAACCCAACTTAACCTGATCTGGCCTGACCTAGACTAACCGAATCTAACCTAACCCAACTTAACCTGATCTGGCTCACCGAGACCAACTTAATCTGACCTAACCAAATTAACCCGGATCTGGCCTGACCCAGACTAACCTAATCTGACCTAACCTAACTTAACCTGATCTGGCCTGACCTAGACTAACCTAATCTGACCCAACCAACTTAACCTGATCTGGCCTGACCCAGACTAACCTAATCTGGACCTGAACCAACTTAACGATCTGCCTGACCTAGACTAACTAATCTTGACCTAACCCAACTTAACCTGGATCTGGCCTGACCCAGACTAACCTAATCTGACCTAACCTAACTTAACCTGATCTGCCTGACCAGACTAACTGAATCTAACCTAACCCAACTTAACCTGATCTGGCCTGACCCCAGACTAACTCTAATCTGACCTAACCCAACTTAACTCCGATCTGGCCTGGCCATAGACCAACTCAATCTGACCCAACAACAACACAGTCTGGCTGACCTGGGCTAACCTAATCTGAGCTACCTAACAACCTCATCTGGCTGACCTAGCCAACCTAATCTGGCCTAACCTACAACCTGATCTGGCCTGACCTAGACTAACCTAATCTGACCTAGCAGCAACCTGATCTGGCCTGACCTAGAGCTAACTAATCTGACCTAACAACAACACAGTCTGGCCTGACTAGACCCAACCTAATCTGAGGCTAACCTAACTCAACCTGATCTGGCTGGCCTAGCCCCCTAATCTGGCCTAAGCAACACAGTCTGGCCTGACCGAGCTAACCCCTATCTGACCTAACCTAACTTAACCTGATCTGGCCTGACCGAGACTAACCTAATCTGACCTAACCTAATTTAACCTAACATTATCTGACCTATCGTAAAACAACTTGACCTGACCTGACCTGACCTAACCTATCATAACCTAACCTTACCTAATCTTATTTAATCTAATCTAAACTAAACTGACGTAACGTAACATAACCTAACGTAATGAAAGGATACGTAACAACAGTAACAGCACCACAGCAGAAGTAACAGCATCACAGCAGCAGTAACAACATCACAGCAGCAGTAACAACATCACAGCAGAAGTAACAACATCACAGCAGAAGTAACAACATCACAGCAGTAGTAACAACATCACAGCAGTAGTAACAACATCACAGCAGCAGTAACAACATCACAGCAGAAGTAACAGCATCACAGCAGCAGTAACAGCATCAGCAGCAGTAACATCACAGCAGCAGTAACAGTATCACAGCAGAAGTAACAGCATCACAGCAGAAGTAATATCACAGCAGCAGTAACAGCATCACAGCAGCAGTAACAGCATCATAGCATAACGGCATCACAGCAGCAGTAACAGTATCACAGAAGAAGTAACATCACAGCAGCAGTAACAACATCACAGCAGAAGTAACAGCATCACAGCAGCAGTAACAGCATCACAGCAGCAGTAACATCATCTGCAGAAGTAACAGCATCACAGCAGAAGTAACAGCATCACAGCAGTAGTAACAACATCACAGCAGCAGTAACAACATCACACAGAGTAACAGCATCACAGCAGCAGTAACAGCATCACAGCAGCAGTAACAGCATCCACAGCAGTAACAGCATCATAGCAGCAGTAACATCACAGCAGCAGTAACAACATCACAGCAGAAGTAACAGCACCACAACAGCAGTAACAGCACCACAACAGCAGTAACAGCATCACAGCAGCAGTAACAGCATCACAGCAGCAGTAACAGCATCACAGCAGCAGTAACAGCATCATAGCAGCAGTAACATCACAGCAGAAGTAACAGCATCACAGCAGCAGTAACATCACAGCAGAAGTAACAACATCACAGCAGCAGTAACAGCATCACAGCAGCAGTAACAGCATCACAGCAGCAGTAACAGCATCACAGCAGCAGTAACAGCATCACAGCAGCAGTAACAGCATCACAGCAGCAGTAACAGCATCACAGCAGCAGTAACAGCATCACAGCAGCAGTAACAGCATCACAGCAGCAGTAACAGCACCACAGCAGCAGTAACAGCACCACAGCAGCAGTAACAGCATCACAGCAGCAGTAACAGCATCACAGCAGCAGGGTTCTCGTCTAGCTGAGAGATATGTCGCCAGCTTAATGTTTATGCCTTACTAAATCACCAACTATTGGCCAAGGTCTCCCTCTGGTGGTAATTGTGGTAGTGGTGGTGGTAGTGATTGTGGTTTTGGTAATGGTGGTTGTTGTGGTAGTGTTCGGTGTTGGGATGGTGGTAGTTGTTACGGTAATTGTGGTAGTGGTGGTAGTGATTTTGGTTTTGGTAATGATGGTTGTTGTGGTAGTGTTGGGATGTTGGTAGTTGTTACGGTAATTGTGGTAGTGGTGGTTGTTGTGGTGGTAGAGATTTGTGTGAACGGTTGTTGTGGTAGTTGTGGTTATTTAGGTACTGGTGGTTGCTGTGGTTGTGGTGTTTGTTGTGGTTGTGGTTATTGTGTTAGTAGTGGTTATAGTTGTTGTGGTGGATATGGTGGTGGTTGATCACCTGTTCCCTTGAATACAATTGCAGTGTACTCAGGTGATTATGTCATCGTAATCAAGAAACTAGTCATCGTACCCAAGGTATTAGCCATCGTACTCAAGGGATGACGTCATTGTACTCAGGGAATTAAGTCTATGTACTCAGGGAATTAAATCATTGTACTCAGGAGTGAATTAGTTAAGACAATGTTTATACAATGAAAGGTCATTTACTATATTTTCTTGGGTATATTCGTCTTATATTTGTTTATTAAAGTATATGAAGGAGTGAGGGTATAGGCTCTGTTATATTTGCCGGCCATTTTGAATATATTTACCCTTATGTTACCTCTGCCGGCTATTTTGAATTTATTTTCAGCATTACGTTAGACGGCCATTTTGAATTTATTTACCCATATGTTATCTCTGCCGGCTATTTTTAAGTTATTTATATCATTACTTCTGCTGGCCATTTTGAATTTATTTACTCCTATATTTGCCGGCCATTTTTAATATATTTACTCCTCTGTTACATTTGGCGGCTATTTTGGATTATTTTACTACCGCGTAGAAATGTACTCTGATAGCTCTTGCGGAAGATGGAGTCGAGAGGCAAGGCTTTGTAGAAATGGGGAGTTTCCTTAAAAGCAGTGAAAAGGGAGGAGGAGAGAGTGAGGGAAAGGGAAGGAGGGAGGGAGGAGAAAGAAAGGAGAGAGAAGGAGAACGAAGGGAGGTGGATGAATGGAGAGAAGGAGAACGAAGGGAGGTGGATAAAGGGAGAGAAGGAGAGAGGACGAAGGAAGAGACGGAGCTGGAAATAGAGAGAGCAATGAGAAACGAAGAGAGGGAGGAGGAAAGGAGAGAGGGAGAAGGGAGAAAGAGAAGAAGGGGGAGGAGGGAGAGAGAGGGAGAAGAGAGAAAGGTACTATGTGAACATCTCTTAAGACTGATTAAGACTTAAGGTGACGTCATGGTACACTAGGATAATTTGTCTTGTCATTTTAAGACGTTGGCGACGACCAGAGGAATTTATCCTGTCTCCACCGTTTCTTGTTAATGTATAAAATGAGGTGATACTTGGTGATACTTGGTGATACTTGGTGATACTTGGTGATTCTTGGTGATTCTTGGTGATACTTGGTGATTCTTGGTGATTCTTGGTGATACTTGGTGATACTTGGTGATTCTTGGTGATTCTTGGTGATACTTGGTGATACTTGGTGATACTTTGGTGATACTTGGTGATACTTGGTGATACTTGGTGATGTTGGTGATACTTGGTGATGTAGTGATTCTTGGTGATTCTTGGTGATGCTTGGTGATTCTTGAGTATGGTGATATTTGGTGATACTTGGTGATACTTGGTGATACTTGGTGATTCTTAGTGATACTTTGGTGATTCTTGGTGATACATAGGTGATGTTGGTGATGTAGTGATGTAGTTCTTGGTGATTCTTGGTGATACTTGAAGGTGATACTTAGTGATACTTAGTGATGCTTGGTGATACTTGGTGATTCTTGGTGATACTTGGTGATACTTGGTGATACTTGGTGATACATGGTGATTCTTGGTGATATTTGGTGATACTTGGTGATACTTGGTGATTCTTGGTGATACTTGGTGATACTTGGTGATACTTGGTGATACTTGGTGATACTTGGTGATTCTTGGTGATTCTTGGTGATACTTGGTGATATTTGGTGATACTTGGTGATTCTTGGTGATTCTTGGTGATACTTGGTGATACTTGGTGATACTTGGTGATACTCTATCAGATAATCTGTTTGCCTTGTGTCACGCTCATATGACACATGCATAGTCTCAAGTGACACCCCGACAATCTGATAATCCGACATCCCTACACCCCGACACCCCGAAAACCCGACGCCCCGACACTTCGACGCCCCGACACTTCGACACCTCGACAACCTCACTCCCAGACACCCCGACAACTCGACACTCCGAGACCACGACACCCCAACAGCCAGACACCCCGACCCAGGAACCCGACAGCCCGACACTGCGCCCGAGAGAAAGTCCCTCAAACACAAACATTAACATGCATTCCTGAACTTTGAGTCAGGGGCATATATCACGTCTTTGGCACCCTTCTTTCCCTCCCTCCCTCCCTCTCTCCCTTCCCTCCCTTCCTCCCTTCCTCCCTTCCTCCCTCTCCCTCCCTTCCTCCCTCCCTCTTCCATCCAGACATTCCCTCAACCTCCACTTAATATCACCATTCCTCCGTCCTTCCTTTCCCGTCAATCCATTCCCTGTTACTCACCAAACTCCTCCTAGTGTCCCTCTCCTTCCCTCCACCCCTTTTCCTTTCACTCCCTCTTACTCAATCTCCTCCTTCCTCCCTCCACCTTGTCTCATTTTCTCTCTCCTCCCGTTTTTCTCTCTCTCCCTCTCTCCCTCCACCCCATTCCAGTACCCTCTCCCTCCCTCTTACCCACACTATACTATCAACCCTCTCCTTCCCTCTTTTCCTTCACCTCTCCTTCGTTATTGCTTTCTCTATAATCTCTCACCCAATTTCTCTTTGCTAGTTCTCCTCTCTCTTTTTTCTCAATAACAACAACAACAACAACAGCAGCAACAACAACAACAACAGTAGCCAGTGGTGTGCAATGTTGGGTGGGAGGGGGAGGGGAGGGGGAAGTAAGGGGGAGTATAGTGTTGGGTGGGAGGGGAAGGGAAGGAGGTGGGAGGGAAAGGGAGGGAGGTGATAGGTAGTTGGCACTCTCTGGCACACAATACAATACGTACAGGTGCACCGCCACTAAACTTACCTCCCTCTCCCCTCTCCCTTCTCCCCTCTCCCTTCTCCCACCCCCTTCCTTGACGTCACACCCCCTGGCTCACCCCAATCTTGAAGACTATCTTTCTTGATGCATGTAAAGGTGGTGCTTTTGTTTCTCTCTTCTCTTTTCTCTCTCTTTTTTCTCTCTTTCTTTCTCTTTCTTTCTCTCTTTCTCTCTCGTTTTCTCTCTTTCTCTCTCTCTCTCTTTTCTCTCTTTTATGTAAAAATTTTGAGGTATTCAGTTCATGGACAGGTGAAATCGAGTCCCTCCCCCTCTCCCTCCTTCCTCCCCTCTCCTTCTCCCCTTTATATCAGAGTATATTAGTGTTCAGATCATGGACAGGTGAAGATGTTTATGAGGGTCGAGTCACCGGGAGAGAGAGGAGGAGGGGGGGGGGGTTGAGGCGTTTATTCCTGGTCCCCAGACTCACTGGTTTATAATATGTAAACAAATAGATCGTGTTAGAATGTGTTGATCTGTTGTGTGTTGGTGTGTGTGTGTGTGTGTGTAGTTGTGTGTTTGTTTTGTTTGTTGTGTGTGTGTGTGTTTGTTGTGTAATGGTGTCGTTGTGTTTTGTTGTCTTGGTGTGTTTGTTGTGTACAGGTTTTGGGGATATAAGTTATGTGTTGGTGTGTGTGTTATTCTGTTTCTTCTTTTGTTGTTGTGTGCTGTGTGTGTGTGTGTGTGTGTGTGTGTGTGTGTGTGTGTGTGTGTGTGTGTGTTGCGTGTGTGTGTGTGTGTGTTTGTTGTGTGTGTATATATCGTGTTTGTCTGTCGTGTGTCTATCGTGTTTATCATGTGTTTATATTGTATTAGGATGTGGTCTGTGTGTTTGGAAAGAGGAAGAGTTGAACAGTGCAATCAGTGAAGCCAAAATAGTGTGAAGACCGTGTTTTGGGATCTACTTGATGGGAGATTAGGAGAGCTTGGCAACCAGTTTGTGTGAAGGCTAATCTGAACTTGATTGGGAAGATTAGCTTGTGAGTGTGACCAAGGCAGCGCAGAGGAGACACACTAAGGAAGTGCATCCAAAGTGTTTAGTTTCGTGCATTTGGTGAACAGGGTGAGTGGATGGGTGGGTGGATGGGTGTGGGGAGAATTTTGGGTGGGTTAGGGGAGAATTTTTTGATGGGTGTGGGGAGAATTTTTTGATGGGTGTGGGGAGAATTTTAATGGGTGTGGGGAGAATTTTGGTACCTACTAGTGATTCATATATTATCACCAATTCAAGACAATAAACCTGAATCATTCTTAAAGCCAGGGAGGTAGAGGAGGGTCAGGTAGGTCATCAATGAACAGGTAGAACACGTAAGATTGATTGCGTTGTGACCCCATATGACCTCGTGCGTCCTAACCCTTGACCCGAACCCTTGAATATTTGACTTGGGTTGACCAGTGTCCACTTTGCTGAGAGAGAGAGAGAGAGAGAGAGAGAGATTCATCTGTATTACCAAATATTTCAGAAGTTACTCGTACGCTTAATGGCCAGACTTGAGAGGCACACCATATTTTGTAGTTAGCTTTCAGAAAATGTGTCCAGCGGGGGTAATATAAGACTTGAAAAATTGATAACTAACTCCGGAGTCTTATTATAGCATTACTTGTGTACGAGTTGGTGAGGTAAGCTTGTTATTATGCCGAGGTAATGAATTAAATTTAGAACACTGTGTCAAAGTCGGTGACGGTGGCAACAATGAGAGGGTAACGCTGTAAGCTTAGAATTATTCATTTGTTTACCTCCGTTTTAGTGTAAAGAGAAGATAATCCTAACCCAAGAAAAGAGATTAAAAAAAAAACACACACAGCAACACTACCAACAACACTACCAACAACAGGACAACATTTATAATAACACGATGTAAAGTTAGTCATTCAACCCTATGAAAATTATTTTAGAAACCGTATGTGGTGGTGTTCAGTGTCTGGCCGAACTAAACAAACGCTCATAAGATGATCCTCCTCGCGGGGAACTGAAACACGTAAAAAATGACAAAATGTGAGCGTTGTGGAGAATTCAATCCTCCTGGGACTCATATTACCCATAATGCACCAGGAAGCAGCAACCTGTTTGGGGGAAAGCCTTCATACAATATTTCTGGGTCGGCCTGAATCGTGGAATGGAAGCCGCGCGATGTTTCAGCAAATTTGTAATAAGTTATTCTGGTAAAACTACGCCGTTATTATGCAAATATAAACATTTTCCCGCACGCAGATCTAATTTCGTGTTTGTCTGCTTCTATATGAGCGCAGGTTATAATGTGGATTAAACAGTACTTGTGACTTTATTTTTAGGCTGAAAATTGTGGGTCTATTGTTCTTCTTTTGACGATGTTGGTCTGTTGCTGAGGTGTCTTCCTTACCTCTCATGTGGGGGTGTGAGGTGTCTTCCTTACCTCTCATGTGGGGTGTGAGGTGTCTCCCTTACCTCTCATGTGGGGTGTGAGGTGTCTTCCTTACCTCTCATGTGGGGTGTGAGGTGTCTCCCTTACCTCTCATGTGGGGTGTGAGGTGTCTTCCTTACCTCTCATGTGGGGTGTGAGGTGTCTTCCTTACCTCTCATGTGGGGTGTGAGGTGTCTTCCCCACCCTCTCATGTGTGTGGTGTGAGGTGTCTCTCCCCACTCCTCATGTGTGGGGTGTGAGGTGTCTCCACCCTCCCCATGTGGGGGTGTGAGGTGTCCCCACCTCCATGTGGGGTGTGAGGTGTCTCCCCACCTCCCTCATGTGGGGGTGTGAGGTGTCTTCCCCACCTCATGTGGGGTGTGAGGTGTCTCCCACCTCCTCATGTGGGGTGTGAGGTGTCTCTCTCACCTCATGTGGGGTGTGAGGTGTCCCCTTACCTCCTCATGTGGGGTGTGAGGTCTTCCTTACCCCTCATGTGGGGTGTGAGGTCTCCCCACCTCTCATGTGGGTGTGAGGTGTCTTCCTTACCTCTCATGTGGGGTGTGAGGAGTCTCTCCCTTACCTCTCATGTGGGGTGTGAGGTGTCTTCCTTACCTCTCATTGTGGGGTGTGAGGTGTCTTCCTTACCACTCTCATGTGGGGTGTGAGTGTCTTCCTTACCTCTCATGTGGGGTGTGGTGTCTTCCTACCTCTCATGTGGGGTGTGAGGTGGAAGTGTTCATATTTTCTTTCATGTGTATCTTTATCACACACACACAAACACACACACACACACACACACACACACACACACACACACACACACACACACACACACACACACACACACACACACACACACACACACACACACACACAGAGCCCTTATCAGAGGCCAAGCCTAAGTAGAGTTTACACCTTCAGAGATAAGAATGATAATCCTTTGAAGAACAGCACCTTATATTAAGACTCTATCTGGCAACACTTTATATCTGGCAACACTTTATATCTGGCAACACTTTATATAACACTTTATATCTGGCAACACTTTATATCTGGCAACACTTTATATAACACTTTATATAAACTCACCTGTGATAATGTTTTACTATTGTTACAACACCTAACACACCTGACACACACACACACCTGCTGAAACATCTAACACACACACACACACTTGATCTCACAGCTGATAGAGGAAGAGATAATTCGTTGTCTCTTCAGGTGAGAGATAACGTGAGGAGAGATAGTTGGATGTTGTCTCTTCAGGTGAGAGATAACGTGAGGAGAGATAGTTGGATGTTGTCTCTTCAGGTGAGAGATAACGTGAGGAGAGATAGTTGGATGTTCTCTTAGGTGAGAGATAACGTGAGGAGAGATAGTTGGATGTTGTCTCTTCAGGTGAGATAACGTGAGGAGAGATAGTTGGATGTTGTTCTCTTCAGGTGAGAGATAACGTGAGGAGAGATAGTTGGATGTTGTCTCTTCAGGTGAAGATAA
This sequence comes from Homarus americanus, assembly GCF_018991925.1. NCBI lineage: Eukaryota > Metazoa > Arthropoda > Malacostraca > Decapoda > Nephropidae > Homarus > Homarus americanus. The sequence goes on along the minus strand of NW_024710935.1, from coordinate 258,424 downwards.
CGTGAGGAGAGATAGTTGGATGTTGTCTCTTCAGGTGAGATAACGTGAGGAGAGATAGTTGGATGTTGTCTCTTCAGGTGAGAGATAACGTGAGGAGAGATAGTTGGATGTTGTCTCTTCAGGTGAGAGATAACGTGAGGGAGTTGTGTGTCTCTTCAAAAAGAGAGAGATAGTTGGATGTTTCTTCAGGTGAGAGATAACGTGAGATAGTTGGATGTTGTCTCTTCAGGTGAGATAACGTGAGGGAGAATAGTTGGATGTTGTCTCTTCAGGTGAGAGATAACGTGAGGAGAAATAGTTGGATGTTGTCTCTTCAGGTGAGAGATAACGTGAGGAGATAGTTGGATGTTGTCTCTTCAGGTGAGAGATAACGTGAGGAGAGATAGTTGGATGTTGTCTCTTCAGGTGAGAGATAACGTGAGATAGTTGGATGTTGTCTCTTCAGGTGAGAGATAACGTGAGGAGATAGTTGGATGTTGTCTCTTCAGGTGAGAGATAACGTGAGGAGAGATAGTTGGATGTTGTCTCTTCAGGTGAGAGATAACGTGAGGAGAGATAGTTGGTGTTGTCTCTTCAGGTGAGAGATAACGTGAGGAAGATAGTTGTTGTCTCTTCAGGTGAGAGATAACGTGAGGAGAGATAGTTGGGTGTTGTCTCTTCAGGTGAAGATAACTGAGGAATAGTTGGTGTTGTCTCTTCAGGTGAGATAACGTGAGGGAGAGATAGTTGGATGTTGTCTCTTCAGGTGAGAGATAACGTGAGGAGAGATAGTTGGATGTTGTCTCTTCAGGTGAGAGATAACGTAGGGAGAATAGTTGATGTTGTCTCTTCAGGTGAGAGATAACGTGAGGAGATAGTTGGATGTTGTCTCTTCAGGTGAGAGATAACGTGAGGAGATAGTTGGGTGTTGTCTCTTCAGGTGAGAGATAACGTGAGGAGAGATAGTTGGGTGTTGTCTCTTCAGGTGAGAGATAACGTGAGAGAAGATAGTTGGGTGTTGTCTCTTCAGGTGAGAGATAACGTGAGAGATAGTTGGATGTTGTCCTGGTGAGATAACGTGAGGAGAGATAGTTGGATGTTGTCTCTTCAGGTGAGAGATAACGTGAGGAGAGATAGTTGGATGTTGTCTCTTCAGGTGAGAGATAACGTGAGGAGAGATAGTTGGGTGTTGTCTTTTGAAGAGAATCTCCTCATTATTACTTAATTCAGTTCCTGTCTCATAAATTTCTTAAGATTTCGCCTGAGAAGTGATTCGTAAGTGTGTAATTTGTAAGTGTGTGATTTGTAAGTGTGTGATTTGTAAGTGTGTGATTCGTAAGTGTGTGTTTTGTAAGTGTGTGATTTGTAAGTGTGTGATTTATTAAGTGTGTGTTTTGTAAGTAGTGTGACTTGTAAGGTGTGATTTGTAAGTGTGTGATTTGTAAGTGTGTGATTTGTAAGTGTGTGATTTGTAAATTATTTGATTTGTAGAGTGTGGTTGTAAGTGTGTAATTTGTAAGTGTGTGATTTGTAAGTGTGTGATTTGTAAGTGTGTGATTCGTAAGTGTGTGTTTTGTAAGTGTGTGATTTGTAAGTGTGTGATTTGTAAGTGTGTGTTTTGTAAGTGTGTGATTCGTAAGTGTGTGATTTGTAAATGTGTGATTTGTAAGTGTGTGATTTGTAAGTGTGTGATTTGTAAGTGTGTGATTCGTAAGTGTGTGATTTGTAAGTGTGTGATTTGTAAGTGTATCGTCGCACGTGTTTGCGACTTCGGTGTAAAACTTGATTACCCTCTTGAAGGAATCTTGTTATGCAAATTTTCCAAGACGACTTTTGATTTGCTTAGATTTAATTTTTTGGGGTGTGGGGGTGTGGTAGGATGGGTGGGTGGTGGGGGGTTAGGTAGGGGGGGGTTAGTGAGGTGGGGGGGGTGTCGTATGGAGGTACTGTTAGTCGTATCTTGCTGTTGATCTTTACCGATACTTATTCTTAGATATTCCTCTTAATACCCTACCAACTCTTACTTAAATTCACGAATATATGCATAAACCGAGGGATATTCTTATGTGTGTTACAGTATAAATGTTTTCTGTAATCTTTTTATTTATTATTTAAATTCTTGTATCTGTGAATCAAGACTAAAGTGGAGGTCTTGTTATTCTCTTGAGTACGATGACTTTTTCTCTTGAGTACTGACTGGGACTTATTCCTTGAGTACTGGGACTTAACTCATTGAGAAGGTGACGGATATCTTGAGTACGATGATTTAACCCCTTAAGTATGATAACAATGCACTTAATGATTTATTTGGTCACACTACTCAAGGGGTAAACACTTCTTAGATATATAAACATTCTAGAACCTACACCAATCATCATCATCATCATCATCAAAACTAATTTCAATTGAACCTGTAACTATTCACCATCCTCAACACAACCGACAGAGAGAGAGAGAGAGAGAGAGAGAGAGAGAGAGAGATCATATTACTCAGCCCTCAAAGCAACGAAACAGTCGTATAATCTCTCTGACGTCAAGGGCCAGTCTCCACCTATAGATACGTATAGATAATGGTGAGAGGAGAGCAGGACCCCACCTGTGCACCCTGATGAGCCCGTGATGCTGCTCCGATACCCATATGTGGCGTGATGATGCTCCAGGGATTAGTGTCCATCACATCTCCAGCCAAGGATGATTACTCCACTCTCTCTCTCTCTCGACTTCTAGGAGTTGCAGGTCTTTTTATATTTTTGTCAATAGGTAGTGTAGAAACTCCCTATTTACAGAGCCAGTAGGTTAGGATGTGAAAGGGAAGGGAGATTCGTGGTTGGTAAATGTGGGGGAAATAAAGGAGGTGAATGATGATGGGATATGAGGGAAGGGAATTTCTAGGGAATGGTGGGGATTGAGATTTTAGATTTGTCCCGCGAGGAGGCTAGTTTATTGGACACCCCCTTGTATCCTGTGCAAGGCGAAGCGCAGATGAGTTTATAGCGCCCAGCAGGGAAACATGGTCAGGGCCAGTGCCACAGGTCAGGGCCAGAGGTCAGAGTTAGTACCAGAGGTCAGGGTCAGTGCCAGAAGACAGGGTGAGTACAAGATTAAAATGTCAGGGTCAGTGCCAGAGGTCAATGCCAGATCAAGAGGTCAGGGTCAGTGCCAGAGGTCAATGCCAGATCAAGAGGTCAGGTCAGTGCCAGAGGTCAATGCCAGATCAAGAGGTCAGGGTCAATGCCAGAGGCAGTGCCAGATCAAGAGGTCAGGGTCAGTGCCAGAGGTCAATGCCAGATCAAGAGGTCAGGGTCAATGCCAGAGGTCAATGCCAGATCAAGAGGTCAGAGGAGTGCCAGATTTTCACCGTGTTGACTCAGAGGCGTCGCGAACCTTTGATCTTCTCTAAGTACTGTGTGTTTAGCTGTCACCTCCTCCCCTCTTCTCCCTCTTTTCCTCCTTTCTTCCTCCTCCACCCTGCTTTACCTCCTTCCTCCCTTGTTCACCCTCTTTAGATCCCTCTTCTTCTTCCCTCTTCACTCTCTTCATCCTCCCCTTCTCCAGCCTTCTTTTCTCCCTTCATCCTCCTCCTCTTCTGCCTCTTTCACTCCCTCTTCTCCCCCTCTTTCCCCTTTCAACCTTCCTCTTCCTCCCTCTTCATCTTACCCCTCTTACCATCTTTTCTCCTTCATCCCCCCCTTCTGCCTCTTTACCTCATTTTTTCATCCCCCTTCTTCACCCTTTTCCTTTCTCCTCACTTCTCCGTTTTCCTTCACCTTCTTCGTTCCTCTTCTCTTGCCTCTTTCCAAAACGTCTTCTCTTCCTCCCTTCTTTCTCTCATACCTTCCCCGTTCTTCCCTCATCTGTTTCTCTAGTTTCTTTTTCCTCTCTAATCTCTCCTTCCCTTCATACATCTTCCCTTCTACCCTCATCCTTCCCCACCCCATCCTTCCCCACTCCATTCTTTACCCCATTTCTTCCCCACTACCTCCCCACCCATCTCTTCCCCACCCCACCCACTAACCTTCCTCACCCCCATCCTCCAGGGAAAATACAAGGTGACAGAGGAAGGAATGGTCTTATGCTCTATTGTAGGAGGTGAGAGGGGGGAGGAAGGGAGAAGGAGTGGAGGGAAGGGGAGGCTGTATTTGCACCTGGCGTAGTGATTTGAGCGAAGGTAAACACACTAATTTGGCGTAGGTCGTTCCATCGGTCTGAATAAACTCACCAGAGACACGGGGGCTAATATTTATGCATAGACACACAGCTTGGCGTAAATATGTCTCTTGCATGTTGAAGGTGTACGCGTTTATGTGTGTTTCTGTGTGTGTGTGGGCGTGTGTGTGTGTGGCAGGGGGGCGTGTGTGTGTGTGTGGGGGGTGGTGTGTGTGTGGTGGCAGGGGCGTGTGTGTGTGTGGTGGGCAGGGGCGTGTGTGTGTGTGGTGGGCAGGGGCGTGTGTGTGTGTGTGTGGTGGGAGGGGGCGTGTGTGTGTGTGGTGGCAGGGGCGGTGTGTGTGTGGTGGCAGGGGCGGTGTGTGTGTGGTGGGCAGGGGCGGTGTGTGTGTGTGTGTGTGTGTGTGTGGTGGGGCAGGGGGTGTGTGTGTGGTGGCAGGGGCGTGTGTGTGTGTGGTGGCAGGGGGCGGTGTGTGTGTGTGTGTGTGTGTGTGTGTGTGTGTGTGGGGCAGGGGCGGTGTGTGTGTGTGTGTGGTGGCAGGGGCGGTGTGTGTGGTGGGCAGGGGGCGTGTGTGTGTGTGTGTGTGGTGGCAGGGGCGTGTGTGTGTGTGTGGTGGCAGGGGGCGTGTGTGTGTGTGTGGTAGGGGGGCGTGTGTGTGTGTGTGTGTGTGTGTGTGTGTGTGTGTGTGTGTGTGTGGTGGGCAGGGGCGTGTGTGTGTGGTGGCAGGGGCGTGGTGTGTGGTGGGCAGGGGCGGTGTGTGTGTGGTGGCAGGGCGTGTGTGTGTGGCAGGGGGCGTGTGTGTGTGTGGTGGCAGGGGGCGTGTGTGTGTGTGTGGTGGCAGGGGCGTGTGTGTGTGTGTGTGTGGTGGCAGGGGCGTGTGTGTGTGTGTGTGTGGTGGGCAGGGGGGTGTGTGTGTGTGGTGGCAGGGGCGTGTGTGTGTGTGTGTGGTGGCAGGGGCGTGTGTGTGTGTGTGGTGGCAGGGGCGTGTGTGTGTGTGTGAGGGCAGGCGTGTGTGTGTGTGTGGTGGCAGGGGCGTGTGTGTGTGTGTGGTAGGGCGTGTGTGTGTGTGGCAGGGGCGTGTGTGTGTGTGTGTGGGCAGGGGCGTGTGTGTGTGTGTGTGTGTGTGTGCAGGCGTGTGTGTGTGTGTGTGTGGTGGCAGGGGCGTGTGTGTGTCATAACCGTATGTGGTGCATGGTGGAGTGGTCATGTATTTTCTCTCTCTTAACATACTATTTCGTGTCAGCTTCACATTACAGGTTTACTTGGTGTTATTGTTGTGAATGTGTCCTGTGTACCCATACATGACTACACTACCTCATGTGTATCTCTCTCCTTGTACACCTAAACTTTCACTGCCATGTGCGAATTACTAATCCTCCTCGTACACACACTTACTGTACACCAACTCGTGTGCGTTTTACTGACGTTGTATCTATGTCGAAGTTAGTGTGTGGATATTGATTAACTACACCATGTATACATCTCCATCCTGTGTACGTTTCTTGGTCATACACCCTACACACGCCAAGCACCTCCATTACCCTATGTAAGTTCCTTGATCACACACTAAAACGCCTCCACTCCCCTGTGTATGTCACTTACCACACCCTCCCCACACCTCTACCTCCCCACACTTCACCTCCCACACCCTACCTCCCCACACCCCTCCACCCTCCATACCCTCACACCCACCCCATGTATTTTACACCCTACACGACGATGAGCAATTAAAACAACACCCTTCCTTCCTTTCCCTCCGTAAACACTGATCTTAGATACACCCAACACCCCTTCCTTCTTCTCCACCGTACACTCGACACCCTCCCCCCACCTTCAATACACCCAACACCCCCCTACTCTCTCTTCCACTGCACACTCCGACACCCTCCCCCTCCCTCCCACCTTCAATACACCCAACACCCTCCCTACTACACAGCAGCGTGGGTGTATCTCTCACACGGGATACACAGTCCATCATGGTATACGCTATGTGTCTGGCCCTTCACTTTGGCCGCATGATTCGGTATATTTCTGGATGATAATGGAAGACGCTAATGTGCTGTATGTTTCCCGTGACCCAGGACGAGCTGAGAGAGAGAGAGAGAGAGAGAGAGAGAGAGAGAGAGAGAGAGAGAGAGAGAGAGAGAGAGAGAGAGAGAGAGTCACAAGCACAGGTACAAATACAATTATAGTAAATGATAGGGCTCAAAGCACAGGTACAGGTATACAAGTACAGGTAATGATACGACTCAAAGTACAGTAACAGTCAGAGATACAAGTACATTTGGAGTTAAAGGTATCTATGAAAGTACAGTTAAAGGTACTGATACAGGTACAGTTATAGTTAACGAGATGATAACGCTACATGAACAGTACTGAGAGTTTGTCCATTATTATTATTACTATTATTACTATTATTATTATTATTACTATTATTATTACTATTACTACTATTAACTACAACCACTACTACTATTACAACCATTACTACTACTCCTACTACTTACTACTACTACATTTACCATTTTTTTTTTTTTTTTTTTTTTTTTTTTTTTTTTTTTTATAATACGTGGCTCAGCCCCTTAATAGCCACACCTGCCAATTACTTATTTAATTTTAATATTAAATATCCTAATACATACAACTATCCTATCTGGTGCTAATGATGAGCGCAGATCGATGCATTCGCATCAGCCTCATAGTCATATCTGGCAAGTTGGGACGGAGTAGGGGCAGAAGTTTCGCCCTGAGGCATAAAGCCGACCGAAGGAGAGAGAGAAGGACAATGACATCTCATCCAGGCTGTGACATAACTTCTGGCTGCTGCTTGTTCCGGAGATCAGCTCATGAGTCTGGCAGAAACATCTTGCGTTGAACAATCCCACCACAGAGGTTGTGAACACTAGCGGAGTGAAGCTGCTCTTGATCGACATTTTGAATTCTTCCCATAGCGTCTCTTCTTTCTTGTCGTTCTTGTTCCTCCTATGTGCAGCATCGAGAGCCAGGGTTACGGTGACAAACGGCTGCGGGATCAAAAATCCTGGATGTCATAGCGCCTGTTGTCCCCGCGTCCAGAATCCTCGAGCACCGACGTCCACACGGGCTTCTGTTAGATGTTTAGTCCGTGTTGGCGATCTCGCCATCCAGTGGAAGGAGGGTCGTTCTCACCATGACGTCCCGGCAGGTTTCTTCAACATATTTACAGGAGATCCCCACTCGCCGCGCCCTCATGGCTGCGAAGCCCCCTTTGCAAAACCGCGGAGTGTGATCGCCATCATAGAATAGCCACGACGCATTGGGAGGGCAAATCATCTACTGGCCAACCGTGACCTAGAGCAATGGTATCTGTAAATTCTGTTTGTTAGCGAAACCATTTTGCCCTCATCGGCAACGTAGTTAACCAGTTCGAGGCGCCCACCCCCTGCGCTTATAGCCATTTTTCGTCAAATTCTTTTGGAACCTGCAGCAATAGTTGCTGCACCGTGTCATTTGGCAGTGCTGGGCAAGCTGATCTGTTGTAATGGATCTACGGATCTTATTAACTTCACAGTCCACTCCCTGTTGCAACATTCTGGGCTATTATGGGTCAGTGAGGGCTGCCGTGAGCTTAAGTGAATTTTTGATGTTCAGAGTCAGCAATCTCCTCTGATTAAAAAAGAATCCCATCCTCCTAGTCTTGTAGCTGCCTTTTCACTAAAATAAGTCGTGGTGTTTCACTATTTGGGAACGAATCCTGACAGACTGATTGCTTCTTTCCAAAGGGTGGAGGAGGGGTCGGATCTCAGGGATGGCACGGTGTTCCAACTATTAATTCTTATGTGTACGCTAAAAATGATAGGTTTCTGTGTTAGCAATCTCCGATAGAGCATGGATTTCGCTAACCCACTCGTTCACCTTTCCCCCTACGTACTGGGTCTTGAAGTCCGTAGTGCCAATTACTGCGCCTAGATGTCTTTGGCCGTCCTTAGTTATTTTGACCTCACTTTCGCCGAAAACCTCCACAGCCCGATCATAATGATCTGGCTTCACGATGAGGAAGGATTTGCTGGCGTTTGGGTGGTACCCTATTTGTGGACCTCGCGATGTTACCAGGTCCCACCACTTTTTGATGTCCTCCACTTTTCCTGCTCCTGTGAGGTCATCAGCATATGCCACTTGTTTGACCCCAGTTGTTTCATACTTTATTTCTTGTTGGAGCACTGATAGGCCTATTGCATACATTGCCATTGCAACGGGGTCTCCCTGTGTTGTTCCCTCGGTCGACTGTAGGATGGTATCACCTCGTAGAGCCTTGTTGTTTACTACGTAGAGGTCTGAAGGATTCCTATACGAATTTTCAACATACATCGCAAAGCTAGGACACTTGATCTTGATGTTGTGCAGTGCCGCCTTGCGGTTAAGTATGTTGAATGCGTTTGAAGCATCCACCAGGAGAACGGCCTCACAATCACGCTGCTCAAATATCAATCTCATGGCGTGAATGGCCGCCTCCCCACCAGCCTGGTGGCCAGCACACACTTGTAGGTTCCCTGCTGCTGCCCTGACATCATCCTTTACCACCTCCATTATACACTTTCCGATGATCCGCCTCAGCACTTCCCCCACCCCTATAGGTCTACATCCTGGTTTCTTTTCCAGAGGAATAAGGCGGCAGGCCGTCAGAGCCTGGAGGTGATGGCAGCAAGAGGATGCAAGCTTTCTTGCAAGGGTGGCAATGGCAGTGCAGAGATCGCTTGCTACAGGGCCAAACTTGTTTGTGCTGAGGATGACTCTCCAACCGTTTGCATCCAGACCTGAAGGGCCGGCTCCTCCTCGAGTCTTCAGTGCCTTTTTCCACACCATCTCTCCTGTTATTTTCTCGAACAGGACAGCGTTTGGTGGGATATAGCACCCTGGAGCCTGATGCCTTCATCTTCGCTTGCAGGGGGATGTTTCTCTTTCAATAGTTTTAATGTCGCTCTGTTTATTGGCATCACTCCACCGGAGGATTCATGTGTGAGAGATCTTACCGCGAGAGACACTTTTCCCACACGCATTTTGTTTCCAAATTGTCTTGCCACGTCATCGGTGTTTTGCTTTCCGTCACCCGTAGATTTTAGTCTCTCCTGCAGTGTTCTTGCTTCACATAGGAGATCATCTAGGGCCCCAGTCTGCCACATTGTCAACCTTCTCTTCATTGCTGCCACATTTTCTTTGTGCTTAGCCTTTGTGTGTGTCCTCTGACAAAATAGATGTGGTATTATTGCCAGTATTTGAAGAGCTAGGGGGGCGAGGAAGCGGTCCTGAGTGTAATCAGTCATGAAGTGAGTCATCTCCCGAATCATTTCTTTGGTGGCCGCACACTTGGGTGGTTCAAATAAGTTAGCGGGCGACCACTTGACAATTTCTGAGTAGGTTTCTTTGACCCATACGCCTGCATTTTCCATCGACATGCCATTCCACTGAGGCGGCTGTCTCTCATTCTCCTCGTGGACACCTGCTACTGAGGGAGCAGCATTTATTAGTACTACATTATCGGGTTGAGTAGACTCACTGCTATCATTTCGGACATCATCGGGTAGCTGGGTCCCGGCGACATCCACTGTGGCCGCCTGTGTCGGCTCCCTGCGACGTGGGTTCCGACACTGGTCTAGCTTCCTGCAATTCACACATGGTCGGTTGTTTCTCGCACAAACACAATTTGTGCAGTTTTGGTTCGGGCTAGCACAGACGCAGCAAGGAATGTTACCAGGCATAGTGACCAGCACCTTGGGCGACGGTAACGTCCGCCTCCGGACATCTGATTTAGTCCCAGGCACAAGATTATACTGGTTCTTATGGGGGAAGGGCGGAGAGGTGACAGGCTGGACTGGTGTGTCCAGGTAGTAGGGGCATACGTGCGCGCGTGGGTGTGTAGGTTACCCCCCCTAATAGCGACCATCCATACATCAGAATGATACACTATGGACGAGAGTTTGTCACACCAGGCACTAGTTTATATTTCCTTGGCACAAATAACCACTATTTATATGGTCTCACTGGTGTAATATCAGTTATGTATACTCACTAGGTTCGTCGAGACCCTACATTAAGAGTCCGTTACTATGGTGGTGGGGGCGACCGCATGGGCAGCACTCTCGGCCCCATAGGGGCGATAGTCTCGGGACCACCCCTGTCACAGTAGGCCTAACGACACTGACCTTGGCGCCGAGCCTTCTCATTATCCTACCACTGACCCAGCACAGGTCACCACTCACTTGGTGAACGCCGGTGAACACACGGAATATTTACAATTTATGCCGTAAGGGATGAGGAGAAACCTTGGGTGGCAATGCTTAGGGTGACATCCGATATTCACGGACACATTGTCAAATTCCCGCTCCCACACAACGAGTATGTCCCCACCAATAACACTTTAGATCAGGAGGGACGGTCCACGACACCCACGCCGCGCTGGCCGCCTACTACTACTACTTCTACTACTACTACTTCTACTACTCCTACTACTTCTACTACTACTACTACTACTAAAACTGATTCCATTCCTTGGAATTGCATATACACTAATTTTAACATCCAATTTCCTTTCAAAATTAAATCCAGGTAGGATGTAAATTGGGTGGGCAAATAACAGAATAATTACAGTGTTTCGTTGTGATTTTCTTTCATGCTGGGGCCATTAAACCTCTAAGTATAGGCTATTAAAAGGGGAATTAAATTCTTTTGGCAATTAAATTCTCTGATACGAATTATGAGGATATTGTAAAAAAAGAGGGAGGTGTGCAGTTTACCTGAGGGAGGAGTACTTCTTCTGGGGTTATGGGAGGGAGGGAGGGGTCCTTCTTAGCTTATGGGAGGGGAGGCTTCTTGGGAGGAAGGGAGGGGTCCTTCTTGGGTTATGGGAGGGAGGGAGGGGTCCTTCTTGGCTTATGGGAGGAAGGAGGGTCCTTCTTGGCTTATGAGAGGAAGGAGGGGTCCTTCTTGGCTTATGGGAGGAAGGAGGGTCCTTCTTGGCTTATGGGAGGAAGGAGGGTCCTTCTTGGGTTATGGGAGGAAGGAGGGTCCTTCTTGGGTTATGGGAGGAAGGAGGGGTCCTTCTTGGCTTATGGGAGGAAGGGGGGGTCCTTCTTGGGTTATGGGAGGGAGGAGGGTCCTTCTTGGCTTATGGGAGGAAGGAGGGGTCCTTCTTGGCTTATGAGAGGAAGGAGGGGTCCTTCTTGGCTTATGGGAGAAAGGAGGGTCCTTCTTGGCTTATGGGAGGAAGGAGGGATGGAGGAAGGAGGGTCCTTCTTGGTTATGGAGGAAGGAGGGTCCTTCTTGGGTTATGGGAGGAAGGAGGGTCCTTCTTGGATTATGGGAGGAAGGAGGAAGAGAAGGAGGGAGGGAGGAAAGAAGGAAGGCTTGTGTTCCTTCAGTCCCATCTGTTCACCGGTTGCTTTAAGAATTAGTAAACCAGGGCAGGAAACAAGCTGTTAGCCTCAGCTGTTGTAGTCGTTATTTGTGTGTTGAGATAGAACCAATAATTATGGACGTCTTCATGAATGCATTTACATAGTGACGACCCGCACATGTTGCTCTGTCACACACACACACACACACACACACACACACACACACACAAACATACACACACACACACACACACACACATACATACATACATACATACATAACATACATACATACATACACACACACACACATACATACATACATACATACATACATACATACATACATACATACACACACACACACACACACACACACACACACACACACACACACACAGAACAAGTACACATACTGATATAAACAAAGTAACATTCCCACATAGTTTCTTACACGTGGGACGTTAACACACACACATACTGACAACAACACCTTACAAGTAATCTATTTTAATTTGTCTGGTAAAAAATTATAAAGAAAAATATGCATTCACAGATATATTTACTTACTGTGTAAACAAAATCACTGGCTGGTAAGGCACCCCCGGCAACAACTCCTGATGATTAAACACCTTAATGCTAACCTAACCTAACCTAACCTAACTTAATCATCAGGTAAAATGAGCTAGGGTGATGTGTAATACTCACAAAATCCAATAATAGTATTACAAGAATTTCTAAAAATATTCTCATAACATTTTCTTCTTCTTAATCCCAACTCATTAACGATCATCTACGTGCAATAAGGACTTTTTTTTTGTTAATCTTCTTAACAGTTTAGTTACACGTAAATATTCGGTCAGTCATTCACTCACGCTCACGTCACCATCAACACCACATTCAGAGGTTTACCCACACGAATGTAAATAAGATGATGGTGTAAATTTCTTAAGATTACAGTGAACGGGTGAAAGATTTACAGGCTGGCTTATTCTTGTGTCTGACGCTTGTGTTTTACTCACCTGCGTCACTGTACATCAGCTTGTATAAGAACACACACGCGCACATACATACATACAGTACATACACGTGACTTAAACACACACACACAGACACACACACAGGACATCATAAACACAGACACACGCACATGACATCATAAATACAGGCACACGCACATGACATCATAAACACACACAGACACACACACATGACATCATAAACACAGACACACGCACATGACATCATAAACACACACAGACCCACACACATGACATCATAAAAACAGACACACGCACATGACATCATAAACACGCCACACACATGACATCATAAAAACAGACACACGCACATGACATCATAAACACACAGACACACACACATGACATCATAAAAACAGACACACGCACATGACATCATAAACACACACAGACACACACACACATGACATCATAAAACAGACACACGCACATGACATCATAAACACACACACACACACAGACACACACACACATGACATCATAAAACAGACACACGCACATGACATCATAAACACAGACACACACACACACACACACACACACACACACACACACACACACACACACACACCAGCGTCAAGCAAGCAGCCTGGAACAAACATTTACACGGACTTCTCGACAAACATCATATCAAGCAGACACACAATTGTACATAATTAACACTGGCTTAACGTTGCTGATTTTGACAGTAGAAACTTGGTTACCTGACCAGATCACACACACACACCCACACACACATTCATACACCCCCACACACGTACACCCCCCACACACACACCCCCACACACACGTACCCCCACACACCCACACCCCCACACACGTACACCCCACACACACACACCCACATTCGTACCCCCACACACACATACACCCCCACATACACCCCCACACACGTACACCCCCACACACACTCGTACACCCCCCACTCGTACACCCCCACACACTCGTACACCCCCCACACATATACACCCCACACATATACACCCCCTATATACACCCCCACACATATACACCCCCACACACACCTAGTACCCCCACACATGCCCCACACTCTCCCCCACACACATCACACCCCCCACACATAGTGCACCCCCCACACACTAGTACCCCCCCACACACTCACCTCCTCCCCCACCACACACACTCACATTACATAAACAAATGTTAAGTTTTACAGGGTACTGTACTGACATCCACCGTCCAGGGCCGAGAGAGGTAAAACACAACTACACACTCGAGTTACTGCTGACTAAATGACGATACCTGGGATGTGGGATGTGTGTGTCTCTGTTTTGTGTAGAGATTTATGAAGGAGAGAGGGGAAAACATCATTAGATTAGTGGTGTTGATGCTGTGATGGTTATGTTGTTAGTGATAATGATGTTGTTAGTGTGGGAGCTTGTGATGATGATGTTGTGGGAGGTTATGATGATGATGGTGATGTTAAAGGTTGTGTGGTGATGATGTTGTGGGAGGTTAAATGATGATGGTGATGTTAAAGGTTGTGCATGATGATGTTGTGGAGGTTATGATGATGATGGTGAGTGTTAAAGGTTGTGTGATGATGATGTTGTGGAGGTTATGATGATGGTGGTGATGTTAAAGGTTGTGTGATGATGATGTTGTGGAGGTTATGATGATGGTGATGTTAAGGTTGTGTGATGATGATGTGGGGAGGTTATGATGATGATGGTGAGGTTAAAGGTTGTGTGATGATGATGTTGTGGGAGGTTATGATGATGATGGTGATGTTAAAGGTTGTGTGGTGATGGTGATGATGTTAGAGATTGTGTTATGATGGGTTTTTGATGGTGATAATGAGATGTTGTGTGTTGATGATAATGAAAATGTTAGTGAGAGGTTGTGATGATGATGATGATGATGATGATTATTATTAAGGTTCATAGCTGTGACTGTCTTATATGTTAACAATAACCATGACGCACTCCTCTCCTCTTTTCTCTCCTCCTTCTTTCTCCCTCCTCCTTCTTTCTCCTCCCTCCCTCCCTCCCTCCCTCCCTCCCTCCCTCCCTCCCCCTCCTCCCTCCCTACCTCTATCTCCCTCCCTCCCTCCCTCACTCCCTCCCTCAGTCAGAACCAAGAAGTACCATTAACAAAGGTGGGCCAGGGTAAAAAAAGATGTATTTGGAAACATACATTACACACTATTAAAAATGTATTAACAGTATTAGTAAGAAAATACTAATCATACACTACTCCACACATACACATGCTGTACACATTATATACCACCTTATAAGTATACACACTAGTACATATTAGCCTATATGAGTATCTACAGTGTATATACTAGTATGTATCCACAGAAGGCGTTAATAATCAATAAAAAATAAAAAAAAAAAATAATATAATAATAATAACAATAAAATAATAATAATAATAATAATAAAAACAAAATAATAATAATAATAATAATAATAATAATAATAATAATAGCAATAATAACAACAATAATAATAACAACAAAAACAATAATACTAACTAACAATAATAACAACACTAATGATAACAATAATAACACCCAGTTGGCAATAACCCATGAACACAGGTAAAGCCGCACATAACAGAATCAGAGAATAATGATCTCATTTGTCATTGGTCGTAACCTATTGCTCCCCGCGAAATAGGGACCAGACCACATTGTCCGATGAAACAAATGCGCATCGTACGTGGGGAATCTTACCGAGGATGGCACTTTTAACCCCACGAGTGACGCCGTATATCATGGCTTAAGAAGACTTGGATTCTCTCTCCGTCACAAGGCTTCTGGTACTTATGTTTTCCTCTTTGTGTACCGCGAGATGGTGATGTTAGATGAAGTGGATTACAAAGATGCCGCGTTGAATTGGGGAGTGGGGGGTATTGGTTGTTAGGATGACGCACACACACACACACACACACACCTTAGTTGTTGTCGTACAGGATCTATATTGTTATGACCCCCCCACACACACACACTGTTGCTTACGTGTGTGTGTGTGTGTGTGTGTGTGTTATACCCTCCATCTACCTTTCTTTCTTTGTTTATTCAATAGATAAATATTAATGTACACCTTTCCTCCTTTCCTTGACTTCCATTTCTCTGTCTCTTGTATAACTAATTATCAACGGCGTAATTCCGCATGAGAAGCGTAGTTAATTAATTCAGTATCATACCTGTTCATGAGGTAAATTGACTATGATGCCCACTTAAGGGAGGAAATTACCCCAAAATCCATCTGGAGCTTCTGAGTAAACTGAGAACCAACACTGGGAGGACTGACAATTGCGTGCAGGTACTGGAGGTAAGGTGAGTAATAAACAAGCACCTCGGCGCTGCACTTCTGTATGGTAGGGGGCGCACATCTCTCCACCTTCTCTCCATTATCGTCCCACCTTCTTCCACTGCCCCTCTACCTCACCACCCTCTTCCACCGCCCCCTCACCGCCCCCTCACCCGTCTCACCTTAAGACAGATAAACCTATTGTCGTTCTTTTAATGGGAAAACAATGCCGGTATGGAGCGAGTAACAACGCCTGGCATTAAACGCTCCAGTAAAAATCATGTTTGTCGAAGTTATGCCAGACGAACGTACGCTCGTCTCTTTGCCTGCATTCACCACGTGATCCACTCCGCCAGTGTCATATGTCATTTGGATTTGACTCACGTATACACACACACACACACACACCACCTGCGTTATGCCTTTACATGCACGTGAATGTTATATACAAACATGTAAATATATACTTACACGCACACACATACATGATGCAAATATTTAGTGGGCACTTTAGACACACACACACACACACACACACACACACACACACACACACACACAACAATTTACATATATCAACAACACACGTTATATAATTAGTACCCAGACGCCTGAATCTTAAGTAAACATACACCCTTACGGAAAGGAATCTCTCTCTCTCTCTCTCTCTCTCTCTCTCTCTCTCTCTTTGTAAGTAGAAAAGTAACTGGCCTTCATGACTTATTTATTCCCACCTAGTGAGTGAGTCATCTAAGTGACTCAGCTAGATGACCTACTTGACTTATAGAAAATTGACTCGCCGACTGACTTAATGGGGTAACTCGTAGCGACTATTTTCACTTATTGACTCAATGAGGTGACTCGGAACTATTGACCTTCAGTGATTACTTTCATAACAAGGTTGAGAGAGTCAGGTCGTTACAGGGATTTACGACTGGTAGTTAACTGTGAGTTCTTATGACAAGTTATTCCTTTTTTGTTGTTATTGTTCTTGTTCCTGAAATTTATTGTCTGGTTTTTTTTTTACACTTGAGGATGAGAGATAGAACACGCCCAGGTTATTGATAATTATAAGTAAACCCAATCTCTCTCTCTCTCTCGTGTGTGTGTGTGTGTGTGTGTGTTTGTTTTATCCTGTATTTCTGTTTTATTTATATTTTAGGCAAATTCCCCGGAATCTTTAATGTGGATAAGTGTTATAAAGATCCAATGAAGTAGATAATTCATCAGGCATAATAACAGCCGCCTTTGGAGGTCGCTAAGACAAATGCGAATCGGATGTGGAGAATTGCCCGCCACGGCTATAAGGCATATTCGATCCGACTTCACTCCACGCAAACCGATTCCAGTGTCGATTATCTCTGTCGGTGGTCGGGGCCTCTGTCGGTGGTCGGGGTCTCTGTCGGTGGTCGGCTTGGCACAAACGATCCGATAGTCGTATATTAGAGCTTTGTACGAAGAGGAAAAATAAGGAAATATGTAAAATGGTCCCGTATAATTATGGATATTTGTGAAGGCAGCGACGCGTCACTCACATCTTACTTCAGGAAGATGAGGTGACCTTAACACTACCTTTACGTTGTGATTGTGTGTCGTGTCTTCGCCTGGCGTACGTTCGGTAGCCCAAAGAAACATCACTGTAGCATCCACGAGTGTAGAGTAAGGAAGAGAACGTCAGGTGTTGCTGATTGTTTGTACTGCCACTGTCGACTGCTTGTACTGGCACCATCGACAGCTTGTACTGTCACTATCGACTGCTTGTACTGTCACTATCGACTGCTTGTACTGTCACTATCGATTGCTTGTACTGTCACTATCGACTGCTTGTACTGGCACCGTCGACTGCTTGTACTGGCATCGACTGCTTGTACTGGCACCGTCGACTGCTTGTACTGGCACCGTCGACTGCTTGTACTGGCACCGTCGACTGCTTGTACTGGCACCATCGACTGCTTGTACTGGCACCGTCGACTTTGTACTGGCACCGTCGGCTTCGGTACTGGCACCATCGACTGCTTGTACTGGCACCGTCGACTGCTTGTACTGGCACCATCGACTGCTTGTACTGGCAACATCGACTGCTTGTACTGGCACCGTCGACTGCTTGTACTGGCACTGTGTTTATTTGACAAGTGACTTACCTGCTGCAACACTACTCAAAGGTACACTAATTACATCTAACAAGTAAATATGACCTCTAAGACGCACCTAATATGAGTAATCCCCATCAGGAAATATAAAATGGGGGGAAAATGCCTTGAAAAATCCGCTAATCCCGCTATAATCGCCCCCAGGTGTGGATTAACGAGAAGTGGTGGCGGGGGTAAAATGATTAATTATATATTTATTGTTTTGTCTGTTGGTAAGGAAATTTAATGGTTAGTAATTGTGTTAACCGTTGATATATTGTACTCTCTCTCTCTCTCTTCTCTCCCCCCCCCCTCTCTCTCTCTCTCTCTTATAACCTAACCTGACCTAACGTAACCTTAAGTTGACCTACCCTACCCTACCTTACCCTAATATAACCTTCATAATTATTTTTCCGCAGTTGAAGGAGCTTCCTCTAACCTCAGTGGCTGCAGCGGGTATAAATAACATACCACATTCTCAGACGGTAGTTTAAGTGTTAGTGAGTAGCAATAACTCACTGTGATTGGTCGAGGCGCTGTCAAACTAATGGTTATTAACATGGAGGCACAATGACTTATAAATATTAGTTCAGACATCTATATTGCCTGCTGCTGCTGCTGTTTTTTCCTTTATTTGGTTGTTGAGAGAAACCAATTCATCTTTTTTTCATATTTATACATTACGTCTGTCTGTCCAAGTGTCGTTCCCAGATATGAAGTGAAAAAAAAGGTCCTCTTATCTATCCTTTACCCCTATTTTCTCCCTATCTCTTACCCCTATTCTCCCCTATCTCTTCCCCTATTCTCACCTATCTCTTACCCTATTCTCCCATCTCTTACCCCATTCTCTCACCTATCTCTTACCCCTATTCTCACCTATCTCTTACCCTTATTCTCACCTATCTCTTACCCTATTCTCCCTATCTCTTACCCTATTCTCCCTATCTCTTACCCTATTCTCACCCATCTCTTACCTATTCTCTATCTCTTACCATTCTCACCCATCTCTTACCCTATTCTCACACCCATCTCTTACCCTTATTCTCACCTATCTCTTACCCTTATTCTCACCTCTCTTACCCCTATTCTCCCTATCTCTTACCCTATTCTCACCTATCTCTTACCCTATTCTCACCTATCTCTTATATTCTCACCTATCTCTTACCCTATTCTCTATCTCTTACCCCTATCTCTATCTCTTACCCCTTTCTCACCCTATCTCTTACTATTCTCACCCATCTCTTACCTTATTCTCACCTATTCTTACCCCTATTCTCACCTATCTCTTCCCCTATTCTCCTATCTCTTCCCTATTCTCACCTATCTCTTACCCCTATTCTCACCTATCTCTTACCCTATTCTCCCTATCTCTTACCCTTATTCTCCCTATCTCTTACCCTTATTCTCCCTATCTCTTACCCCTATTCTAACCTATCTCTTACCCCTATTCTCACCTATCTCTTACCCCTATTCTCTATCTCTTACCTTATTCTCACCTATCTCTTACTATTCTCCCCTATCTCTTACTATTCTCCCTATCTCTTACCTTATTCTCACCTATCTCTTACCCTTATTCTATCTCTTACCCTTATTCTCCCCTATCTCTTACCCTTATTCTCACCTATCTCTTACCCTTATTCTCACCTATCTCTTACCCTTATTCTCACCTATCTCTTATACCCCCATTTCTTCTCCCCATGTTTTATTTTACCCTATTCCTGGTAGTGTCCTGGGAGGGGCGCCTCTGAGCAGGATCAAACGGGAGACGAAGGTAATATCAGGAGCCGGTGTTCATCTGGGCGTGAGTGAGGCGTCTCTCTCTCTCCTGCCTGCCTGCCTGCCTGCCTGCATAGTCGACCTGCAAGAGAGGACCTGCATGATCGACCTACACGAGAAGAACTGCTTGATGACCTGCTAAAGCAAGTTCTGCCTGCTTGCATAGTCGACCTGCAAGAGAGGACCTGCATGATCGACCTACACGAGAAGAACTGCTTGATGACCTGCTAAAGCAAGTTCTGCCTGCTTGCATAGTCGACCTGCACGAGATGGTCTTTATAATCGACCTGCTGGAGAAAGAATGATCTCCTTGCAGGAGATATCTTGTATAGTTGACCTGCTGGAGATGACCTGTACTGTGGACCTGCTGGGGGAAGACCTGCATAGTACTTACTCGACTTATGAAGAAGAAATGGACATGCATCTCTCTCTCTCTCTCTCTCTCTCTCTCTCTCTCTCTCTCTCTCTCTCTCTCTCTCTCTCTCTCTCTCCTTACTCCCTCCCTCCCCCTTAGATAACCACTCCCCTTAGATAACTACTCCCTTAGATAACCACTCCTCTTAGCTAACCACTCCCCTTAGATGACCGTCACAGAAAAAATCCCTTTATTTCTAGATAAACTTTTAAGGCCTAAAAATCACCCCAGAGAGAGAGGCCTTTCTTTATATATCAATTTCTATAGGCCTACCCAGCAAGACTTTTTTGTTCGCCTTTATTTCTATATCAATTTCTAAATAAGCCTAAGACGCTTTTCTGGATGATTAAATATTGACTGGTACCACCCCCACCCACTCCCTCACCCCCCACCCCCTCCCTCACCCCACCCCTCCCTCCCCACCCCCTCACTCACCCCACCCCTCTCCTCACCCTCACTCCTCCTCCTCCCTCATCCCCTCACCCCTTTCTCAACCTCCACACCCCTCCCTCACCTCTCTACCCCTCCTCGCCCCTCACCCTTTCTCTCATCCTCCCGCCCCTTCCTCACCCCCGTCACCCTCTCATACCCCTCACTTTAACCCTTTTCTTTTCCTCCTCACACCATCATCATGTACCTTTCACCTTCCCTTGATCCTTTCCTCATCTCCCTCACCCCTTCCTCATCTCTCTCTCACCTCTTTTTTCTTCCTCCCTCTTTGCATCCCCCTCTTACCTCTTCCTCTCCCTCCCCTTCCTCCCTCTCCTTCCTCTCTCCTCTCCCTCTTTTCCCTCTTCCTTTCCCCACCTTCTACTTTGCCTTCCTCCTCTCTCACTTCCCTTCCCCTATCCCCATCCCCCCTCTCTTCAGGTGTTTCTTACTCGCAGGTGAATGTAAGAAATTAATTAAGTTTACCTGATTGTATATGTGTGTTTGTGTAGTGTGAATGTACAGTGTGCTTGTTTGTATATGTGTGTATGTGGAGTGGTGTGTGTGTGTGTGTAGTTTGTGTACGTCTGTGTGTAGTGTTTTTTTGGTATTTTTCAATTCAATCACCATCGGCCGTCCAGTCCTCCTCAGTCCCCCAATTACGACAGCTGCCCCGTGAACGATGTGTTTTGTTGTTGTTCGTCTCGCCTTCTCTCGGGTTGGTCATCTGTCGCAGTTTTATGGGTCTTTTATTTTCGTTCAGTTTGGCTTTTGTATTTCCTTTCTTTAATGGGAAGTTAGACGGAGATGAGATAGAGGCTGTGTGTGTGTGTGTGTGTGTGTGTGTGTGTGTGTGTGTGTGTGTGTGTAACAGAGACCCCGGGTGAGTGAGGCAGTAAAACACCTCGCGATCTGTAGTAAAACTTCTTGACGAATCGTCAGAAGACGCCAAGAATGACACCCAAAATAAAAGGAAAATCAACAACACAAAGACACACCAAATCTCACACTACTTCACCCATCTTAAACACAGCGAATATCTTAATAACAACTAATTTTACAGCCAACATTTGTCTTTTAACACCACAAGAAAAACTATCTCATGTTAGTTGAGTAGAATAATGAGAAAAAGAGAGACAGAGAGAGAGAGAGAAAGATGGTGATGAAAGAGAGACGAAAGACAGGGATATGTGACAGTGGTGATGATGGTGGTGCCGGGGCAGGCCAGTAGCGTCGCCAGCACCACCACCAGTAAACCAGTGTAATGAACCAAACTTACGGAGGGACACGAAAATTGCCGCAATAAAAAGGCGTCTGCAACTAGGCTCAATCCCAGGACCCGGGTGATATAGAATTTTGTGTTCGGGTCTTTTTATGGGGCAATGTAAACACAACTGCCACCCCTGACGTACACCCCAGAGAAAATGAGCAAATGTCTGGGGGGAGAGAGGGAGGGATGAGAGGGAAGGGGGAGGGAGGGGGATGGGGAAGGGGAGGGGGAAGAATGTTTATATCGCCTCGACTGTACTATTAATATATACTCTGGATGGAGACACAACTTTGGGGGAAGGGAAATATGTCTTGATTTTTAGGGTAGTGTGTTGATGTTTAGGGTAATGTGTTGATGTTTAGGGTAATGTGTTGATGTTTAGGGTAGTGTGTTGATGTTTAGGGTAGTGTGTTGATGTTTAGGGTAGTGTGTTGATGTTTAGGGTGGTGTGTGTTGATGTTTAGGGTAGTGTGTTGATGTTTAGGGTAGTGTGTTGATGTTTAGGGTAATGTGTTGATGTTTAGGGTAGTGTGTTGATGTTTAGGGTAATGTGTTGATGTTTAGGGTAGTGTGTTGATGTTTAGGGTAGTGTGTTGATGTTTAGGGTAATGTGTTGATGTTTAGGGTAGTGTGTTGATGTTTAGGGTAATGTGTTGATGTTTAGGGTAGTGTGTTGATGTTTAGGGTAATGTGTTGATGTTTAGGGTAATGTGTTGATTTTTAGGGCAGTGTGTTGATGTTTAGGGTAGTGTGTTGATGTTTAGGGCTGTGATGATGATGTTTGGGGTACTTACTTGATATTTTGTCCGGAATATAAGTCATGTTTATATAACTTACCCTACCCTACCTGAGTACCCCTGCCCAGAGTGCCCTGCCTTGCCTACCCTGCCTAGTGCCCTGTATACCCTGCCTACCTAGTGTGTCTGCCTAGTACCCTGCCTTTACCCTACCCTACCACCCTGCCTAGTACCTACCCTAGTGCCCTACCCCTACCCCTACCTACCTACCTAGTGCCCTACCCCTACCCCTACCCCTACCTAGTACCCTACCTAGTACCCCTACCCCTACCCTACCCCTACCCCTACCTAGTACCCCTGCCTAGTACCCCTACCCCTACCCCTACCCTACCCCTACCCCTAGTACCTACCTACCTACCCCACCTAATGCCCTACCTAGTACCCCTACCTACCCCTACCCCTACTACCTAGTGCCTACCCCCGTGCCTACCCTACCCTACCCTACCTACCTAGTACCCTGCCTTGCCTACCCTACCCTAGTACCCTACCCTAGTACCCTACCTTACCCTACCCTACCCTAGTACCCTACCTTACCCTACCCTACCCTAGTACCCTACCCTAGTACCCTACCCAAGATCAGAGTCCCAGGTGAAGACAAAATTTCTCCCTTAAAATGAATATTCCTTTTGTATTTTGTTGTAAAGAAATGGAGATGTATTTACACAATCTATTTTCACGTGTTCGCTGGCCAGGTTATTCATTTGCTGTCTGATGGTGAAAACTAATTTACTCTGTTACTTAAGAATTTTTGAGAAAGATACGAATTTTTTTTTGGGGGGGGGGTTGGTTGCGTCTTTTTTGAGGCTATATGGTATTTTTTCTATATATTTTTTCCAATTGTTTTTAGATTTTTTTTTATAATGGAAAAATATTACTTTATAATTGATGATATTTTAGAGAAATTAGTCTTTATTTTTTTTTAATTACATGATTTAATACATTAAAACAGAATCACGTGAAGATTAGACACCCCAACTCATTTTAATTAGAATGATTAAATACCCTAACCTTACCTAACTACTACTATTACTACTACTACTACTACTACTACTACTACTACTACTACTACTACTACCACCACCACCACCACCACCACCATTACTACTACGGAAATGATTCAGGTGTTGTTAATTAACTATGAATGGGAGTCAACATACTTAACGCTCTTGGTGTAAATTTTATTATCTGAATGAATTTGATTATTATTGTTCTCGTGATGCTGTGCCACTACTCGCCACTATTCGCCAACATTAGCCACTATACTCGCCAACACTTGCCATTATTCGCCAACATTTGTCAATACTCGCCAACATTCGCCACTACTCGCCAACATTAGCCACTATACTCGCCAACACTTATCATTATTCGACAACATTCGTCACTACTCGCCAACATTTGCCAATACTCGTCAACACTAGCCATTATTCGCCAACATTCATCACTACTCGCCAACATTCGCCAGTACTCGCCAACACTCTCAGTATCGCCAGTACTCTCATTATTGCCATCACCAGTACTCACATCATCGCCAGCAGCGCTCACATTAATTATCGCCAGTACTCTTCGCCAGTACTCGCATCATCGCCAATACTCGCATCATCGCCAGTACTCGCATCATCGCCAGTACTCACATCATCGCCAGTACTTACATTATCGCCAGTACTCTTGGTCAGTACTCAGATCATTGCCAGTACTTACATCATCGCCAGGACTCGCATCATCGCCAGTACTCATCGCCTGTACTCAGCAACAGCGCCAGTACTCACATCATCGCCAGTACTTACATCATCGCCAGTACTCATCGCCTGTGCTCAGCAACAGCGCCAGTACTCACATCATCGCCAGTACTTACATCATCGCCAGGACTCGCATCATCGCCAGTACTCATCGCCTGTACTCAGCAACAGCGCCAGTACTCACATCATCGCCAGTACTTACATCATCGCCAGTACTCACATCATCGCCAGTACTCATCGCCTGTACTCAGCAACAGCGCCAGTACTCAGCAGCATCATACCTTTACTGTTTATCTATGTAATAAAAAAACAGTTGTTATTCACATTAATATTATTATTAACTGTTTGAAATAAACCCGAGCTTAATGACGCGCTAAACACCTACAGCCATTAGGTTCATTACCTGCTTGTAACGTGGCGTGAAGACCGACCTTAAGAGCTGTGAGGGTTTAGCCTTGTCTTGCCTCCTGCCCTTCATATTAGGAATTCCCAGGAATATTTTAGCTCGGGACGATGATGGGTTGGAGGAGGCGCTGCTGGGGGCTTCCACTTCGTCCTATTGTTTCCCGGGAGTGCAGGAGAAAGGGATGAGCGGCCGGCCACCTTTGATGTTCCATTTTATTGATAGGTAGAAGCGGCGCGCCCGGCACAGTGCCGCCAAAATTTATTATGGTGCCACTCTTACGTTTTAACACCGACTAAAAAACTATTTTCAGAGGTTTTCTGCCGCGTTTTTAACACCGTCAGCTTCTCCTTCCAGCTCATGGGAGAGTCTCAAGAACATGTTGTGAGAGAGAGAGCGGTGAGAGCGTTAGTGAGAGAGAGAGAGGGACGGCGTCTTGGTGCGCGTCATTGGCAGCGCTGACGGGCCTCCTGGACAAGGCGACTTGAGCACCAATATTCGGATTATGATTGCAAAGGCCACTTTTTAAGAGCTGTTGAATGAAGATGAGATTGTTTTCTGCGAGCGAGAGAGAAACCCAGGGAGTAAAAGTGCTCGGAGCGGTAATAATAAAGGCTCTTTGATAACTGGCAAAATGCCCCGTACTCTTCATCACGGGGTTCTCCTCTTTGTCCTGCCCTCTTACTCCTGATTGTCACGGCGCCGATGACGGGGCGAGGCGGGGCTTGGCCGATGGTGGGGCTGATGATGGTCTGGGGCGGGTGGGTGTTATATCGGAGTGGGGCTGATGACGGAGAGGGAAGGGGTGGGACTGACGGCAGAGTGGTAAGAGGGTGGGACTGATGACGGAGTGGGGGCCGATAACAAGGCAAGGTTGAGCCGATGTCAGGAGAGGAAGGGGCCGATAATAGGGTAGTTAGAGGCCGATAATAAGGTAAGATGATGTTGACGACAAGGAGGGATGGGTTTGATGATGAGGTGGAGCCGGTAACGGGGCAGAGACAATAAAGGGGGCGAAACTAAGTCGATATCACAGAAGGAACGGGGCAAGACGAGACCGATACAGGATTAATACTTGACCAAAAAAACGTTATCGATCTCGGGGCGTTTCGGGATGAGGAGAGAGGTGGTATGAGATGGGGTCAGTGACGTAATGGGACGGATGTGGGGCCGGGCCGATAACAAATGAGGGTGAGGTATAGATGGGATGGGGCGGGTCGGGGTTCTGTGTGCAGGTTCCGATGCCAGGGGAAGAGGAGGGATTGATGAGGTTGCCGATATCAAGACGAAAGGGGCACACCGATTAGACATTGAAGGACCGATAAAACAGTCAATCTCGGGGCTGGACGGGGTGGTGGCGTTACGACTCGTATTAGAGGGGAGATGACAGGCAGGCTGGGAATCATTGTCTAGAAGGTGAAGTACTCCTACCCATCTGTCTGTCTGTCTCTCTGTCTGTCAATCCGTGAACATATGGTCTTAATAATGGATTCAGCGAGTTGGATTAAACCTCACATGTGGGACGAAGACACCCCAAGAACGCCCTAATAGACGTCAGAGTTTATCAGCCACTAATAAAACAAACTAAAACACACAACCACGTCATCTAAACCAATCCATCGCATCACCACCACAATAAACCAGGAGAATAAAACACGACGTGCCAACTCCTCCCCGACAGCAACAGCGGGTCATAAAGTTGAAATTGATTCGATTTGCAGGCAGTAAGCGAGTGACCTTCCGTAAGTCAACTCGTAGAAGCAATCTCAAGTATCATCCTGGAATCTGGCTTTACGACTTAAGGTTTAGATCAACACACGGCGCGAGAGGCTCACTAAATGCGCGTTTCATTTTGCAATCGCTGGAATGAGTTTTTTTTTGGGGGGGTGTCCATTGCGCAACCCGGAGTTAATGGTGTCAGATGAGGCATTTTAAGAGGTTTTATATACGGGTTGTATATTTGTGAGGGTGAGGGGCGGGGGGGGGAGGGGGAATTGTTGTAATTTTTTATTATATGGTTTTTACTTCATGTTTTGAGGGAAAGTGTTTTAATTTTAACTCTTTTTGTTTGTTTTGAATGTAACCGGAGGACCTAGTGTACATCCTACAGTGTGTGTGTGTGTGTGTGTGTGTGTGTGTGTGTGTGTGTGTGTGTGTGTACAGGTACGTACATCCGGTAGCGCATAATAGAGAGACGTAGTGAGGTAAAATTGAGAATAGATCATAGCCATGCACACACACACACACACACACACACACACACACACACACACACACACACTTCCCTCCCCATCGGTCACTTAGTCACTAAAGGCGGGTATTGGGCTGACTGACGCAACCACCACCTAATTATTAATGAGGTTATTCGGTCAGCAGCTGTTCTAAAATAAGTGTTAATAGGATAATTGTGTTCCGCTGGTAATGACATATTTATTAATCCACAAAGTTAGCGCGACCCCATGTTAAATGTGCCGCACTCAGCCCCCCAGTCCCTTAGCCCTCAGCCCCTTGCTCCTAGTCCTCTTGCCCCTAGTCCCTTGCCCCCAGCGAAAGTGAATTGCTAACTGTGCTGAATATTAAGGCTTTAGAAAGATAAGATAGTGGAAAAGGAAGTAATTTATTGTGGTATTTATTGAAGTAATTTATTAAGATAAGAAGATGGAAACAGTAAGTAATTTATTGAGGTATTTATTGAAACTACGTAATTTATTGAGGTATTTTTGAAGTAAGTAATTTATTAAGATAAGATGGTGGATAAGTAAGTAATTTATTCATATATTTTTGAAGTAAGTAATTTATTAAGATAAGATGGTGGATAAGTAAGTAATTTATTCATATATTTTTGAAGTAAGTAATTTATTGATATAAAAAGATGGAAAAATAAGCGAATTATTGATATATTCATTAACGTAAGGTTTATACTACCAAGAAATGTCCAGTTAATTTTGCCCATAACTGTACAGAAGAGAAATAAAACTCCAAAATGATTCACTTAGTTTGAGGATAAAGAAGAGGAGGAGACAGAGGGATGTTCCTTAAGATCTTACGAGTAAAAAAGTTAAGGTTATTTGTGAATTATGTTGGTAAACCTTTTTTTTTTATGTGAAGACGAAATTTGTTTTTAGATTGTTTTTTGTTTTGAAGCATAGTTTATTGTTTGTTGTTGTTGTTGTTGTTGTTGTTGTTGTTGTTGTTGTTGTAGTAGTTGATGTGATTTAAATATATACATGAGCTATACCAGGGTTGCTCTCGCTTACCATTCACTGGATATTATTTACACTTCACCAACACTAACTCCCCCTCTCCTCCCCTCCCCTCTCCCCTCCTCCCTCTCCCTCCTCCTCCCCTCCCCCTCCCATCACAAAAACAACAACACATAACTCCCGGGTTGTGATTCAGAGGCTTAGAGTAAATACATTGTTAACACAGACCAGAAAAATATATGGAAATTCAGTGTATTCTGGTATATAAATGTATTAGGGAGTTACTGAAGTTGAATGGCTGAACAGCGTGTAGTATATTGCTGAAGAATGTTTACTGTGGTATAATCTGTGCTTTGAGATACGTGTATGTGTGTGTGTGTGTGTGTGTTTTAATGGTGTTTTATTGTGGTGGGTAAATTTTTGTCCTAGTGTGTTTTTTTTATTTTTCTCTCTCTCTCTCTCTCCTTTATCAATTTCCCTCCATATTTACTCCCTTCGTTTCCCCTTACCCCCACTCACATTCACCCCACTCATCAATCCTCCACTCCTCTATTAATCCCCCCTCCTCCTCCCCCTCCCCCCACCACTCCGGTGTCTCTCAGGATGAATATGAGGTGCACAATAAACTAGCAGCTGTCTGCGGTAAGTGGGAGTAAATTCCTCCCATTCTCACCCCCACCACCCTACATTCTTCCTCCTCTTCCTCACCCACCTATATTCTTCCTCCTCCCCACCCTCCTTCTTCCTCCACCCCTCTTCTTCCTCCCCACCCCCTCTTCCCTCCTCCCCACCCCCTCTTCCTCCTCCCCACCCTTCTTCCTCCTCCCCCACCCTCTTCCTCCCCGCCCTCTTCCTCCTCCCCCACCCCTCTTCCTCTTCCCCACCCCTCTTCCCTCCTCCCCCCTCCCCTCCTCCCCCACTCCTCTTCCTCCTCCCCACCCCTCCTCCCCCACCCCTCTCCCCCCACCTGGCTTCCTTGACTGGAGACACGTTATCAGAGACCCCATAAACAAGGTCTAAATCTACTTCTGTTACACAATGCTCCTCCCTCTCACCTCCCCTCCCTCTCACCTCCCTCCCTCTCCTCCCTCCCTCTCCTCCCTCCTCCCTCCCCTCCCTCTACCTCCTCCCTCTCCACCTCCTTCCTCTCCACCTCCCCTCCCTCTCCCTCCCCTTCCCTCTCCACCTCCCCTCCCTCCCTCTCATCCCCCCTCTCCACCTCCCTCCCCTCTCACCTCTCCTGAAATTTACACTCCCCTGACAGTTCTCTCTCTCTCTCTCTCCCTCTCTGTTTCCACTTCACCCCTATCTAATCTCTCTCATCTACATCGAGTTACACCCCATCCACCCTCTTTATTCACCTGCCTCACTTCCTCCATTCTCTCTCTCTCTCTCTCTCTCAATTTTATTTTGTTTGTCTCTTCTTTCTTTCACCTCTCACACCTCTCCTCCTCTTCCCCCTCTTCCACCCTATCCTTCCTCTCACTCGCCTACGCTTCTTTCTCCCTTCTCTTTTAATATTCACTTCCATTCCCCTCTTACCAAAGAATTTATCTCTCTCTCTCTCTCTCTCTCTCTCTCTCTCTCTCTCCCATTTATCAATACCTCTCCTCTTCCTCCATTTATCGAATAGTTTATTGTGCTTTCATCGTTTTTTTTATTTATTATCGGTCATTTGATTCCTACTACTTTCTCTTCATTATCACTTCATTCTTATCTTTTTTTCTCTCTCTCTGTCTCCCTGTTATCTCTCTGTCTGTCTCTCATCTCTCTATCTCAATGCTCTTGACTTTCTTGGTTTGGTATAATTCTTCTTCTTCTTCTTCCTATCTTCTTCTTCTTCTTCTTCTTCTTCTTCTTCTTCTTCTTCTTCTTCTTAATTATCCTCCTCCTCCTCCGTCACCACCACCTCCTCCTCCTCTTCCTCTGGCTCCTATTCTTCCTCCTCCTCCTCTTAGGTAGAATCACCCTCTCCCTTCCTCTCTCTCTATCTCCCTTAATAAAATCACCCTTTCTCTCCCTTAGTATAATCAAACGTCACCCTTATTACCCATCCCCCCTTCCCTTAAGAAAGTCACCCTTCCTTTCCCCCTTTGTAGTATAATCCAGCTTCCCCTTCCCTCTTAGCTTAATCACCTCTCTCTCTCTCTCTCTCCCTCTCTCTCTCTCTCTCTCTCTCTCTCTCTCTCTCTCTCTCTCTCTCTCTCTCTCTCTCTCTCTCTCTCTCTCTCTCTCTCTCTCTCTCTCTCTCTCTCTCTCTCTCTCTCTCTCTCTCTCATTATCCTGCGTCTCCTTTCTCCTGTCTTTTTCTCCCTTAGTTTAATTATTCACCTTCCCCACATATAGTACTTGTTACCCTTCACCCTCCCCCTTAATAAAATCACCCTCCCCTGAATAATCACCCTTTGCCCTCTCCTTTAATATGATCACCCTTCACCCTGTCGCCCAGTATAATCACCCTTCTCCTGCCCTTAACATGGTCCTTTCCCCCCTTAATATAATCCCTTTCTCCCTCTCTCTCCCCCTGAATTATAATCACCCTTCACCCCCTTAATATAATCACCTGTCACCCTTCCTACCCCCTTAGTATAATGACCCTTCACCCTCCCCCTTATCTCACAAGTGCCTGGCACCCCGGACACCAGTTGGTCGACTGGTGCCACATTCATCTAGTGATTTTGTGAAGTTATTAGCGATTTTACGACAGTTCGCCCTCACACGTTCTCTCACTCTCTCTCTTTCTCTATCTGTCCCTATCTGTCTCTATCTCTCTTTCTTTCTCTCTCTATCTGTCTCTCTCTCTGTCTCTCTTACTTTCTGTCTCTGTTTACGTTAAAGAGCCTAGTGACTTGCCGAGGTAGAGTGTGTGTGTGCGCGCGCGCGTGTGTATGTGTGTGTGTGTGTGTGTGTGTTTAATTTTACCGTGGG
>NW_024710935.1:202500-225000 GCF_018991925.1 Homarus americanus | reverse complement strand
CCTCCTCCTCCTCGTCCCCCTCCTCTTATCATTCTCTTCTTTGACACTTCTGCGTTCCTTTTCTACTCCTTGTGGTGGTGGTAGTGGTGATAGTGGTAGTAGTGGTGGTAATAGTGGTAGCAATGATGGTGATAGTGGTAGCAATGATGGTGGTAGTAGTAATGGTGATAGTGGTGGTTATGGTGATGGTAGTAGTGGTAATGGTATTGGTAGTGATAGTGGTAACAATGATGGTGGTGGTGATAGTGGTGGTTATGGTGATGGTAGTAGTGGTAATGGTATTGGTAGTGATAGTGGTAACAATGATGGTGGTGGTGATAGTAGTAGTAGTGGTGATAGTGGTAGTAATGGTGATAATGGTAATAGTGATAGTGGTAACAATAATGGTGGTGATAGTTGTAGTAGTAGTGGTGATAGTTGTAGTAGTAGTGGTGATAGTGGTGGTTGTTGGTGGTGGTGGTGGTTATCAGGGAGCAATAAACTGGGTGGTCGAAGCCTGGCTCTATTGCTGATCTCTCTCCTTCAGTCTTCCTTAAAGGAGATGTGATGCTCTGGCCTCTGTATGTCCTCCCTCCACCCAGCCACTGACAATATTATCGGTACTTTTCTTAACATTATGTAACTCTCTCTCTCTCTCTCTCTCTCTCTCTCTCTCTCCTTGTTCTCTATTTTCCTTCCCGTTTCTCATCCTCTTTTTTTCTATCTTCGTTTTTCTTGTTTCATTGCCCCTTTCTTCCTTCTCTCTCTATTTCACTGTTCTTCTACCTTCTCTCTTTCTCTATTTTACACTATCTCTTTTCCTTCTTCTTCCCTCCTTCTTCCTCTATTTTACCCTCTCTCTCTCTCTCTTCCTTCTCTTCCCTCTTCCTTTCTCTCTTCTTCCCTCTTCCTTTCCTTCTTCTACCCTCTCCTTTCCTCTCTTCTCCCCTCTCCCTCTCTTCCCTGTTCTCTTCTCTCATTATCCCTCACCATTTCTCTCCGTCTGTCTTAGTCACTGTTTCTTCTCAATGATTCTTCTTTTATTCTTTCTTACTCTTCCTTCCTTCTTTCTTTATGTATTTTCTGTTTTCTTTCTTTCTCAGTCCTTTTTATTTCTTGTTGATTATTCCATCCTTTCTTCTTCCTTCCTAATTCTTCCTTCTTTCTTATTGTCTTCCCTTTCTTTCTTTCTTTCATTCTTACTAAGTTCCCCTTTCTTTTTTCTTTCTGAGTGTGTGGACAGGGTGATGGGGGGGGGGTGAGGTAGGAGGAGATGGAAGGGGGTGATCAAGGGAAGGGAGCTAATGAAAGAGAGGGGGAGGAAGGAGAGAGAGGAAGGGAAAGAGAATGGGATGGGGGGTTAAAATAGGAAAGGTATGTTTACTGTTCTGTGACCAAAATACAATCCGTACACACACACACACACACACACACACACACACACACACACACACACACACACACACACACACACACAGCGTTAATAGGTCATGAGTCGGTATTATTTTGGTGATGAAAATTTGTCATTATCCTAATTCATTTCCCTATTGTGAGATGCTGACGTGACGAGTGTGTCAGCCAGCCACAACCAACACGTCAGGAATCACAGATATAAGGTGTCAGCCAACCACAACCAACACGTCAGGAATCACAGTTAATAAGCAGGTAATGGCCCTGACAAATCGATATTTTGTACAGACGACAAAAAATGGAAAGATTTATAGAACTGTGACGATATTGATGATTTGTGTTGTATTTACCTTGTGACTCAGGTGTATTGGCTCATTATATATTACCTGGGGGACAGTGACTTAGTATAAACGTGTGTGGTATATGATTTGTTGATATAGGTGGATCTGGTAAACCCTAGTAGATGATATACTGTGTGATGACGCTACACACACACACACACACACACACACACACACACACACACACACACACACACACGTGCGGGAGGAAGCGTGCGCGGTGTTTATGTGTGTGTGAATGTAATGTACATACAAACACTGTAAGTATACTTGTATTTACAGGTATATGTGTGAACGTCGTGCCTAGAGACCTCATTATCTATTCATACAAACACTTATACAAACGTGCACACGCATAGTATTATATCTGTATGTGTACATGAGTGCATCCAGTCACAGTCAAACGTTGGTACACACACACACACACACACACACACAGAGGAGATGAAAATGTTGACATATCTCTCCCGAAATTCTCCCAATATTAGGCGGAGTCAGCCAGGCGTGGGTACAGCACGCACCATTAAATGCCTGTCACGGTGTGCCTCCTATCTTTAAAACCTCTAAACCCTCTTTGCAATTTCCTACTTTTAGATATTTTTTTTTTAATAATTTCCTTTTATCCATCTTGTTCTTTTATTACTTGTTATTTATATTTATCGTTCGTTGTTCTTGTAGTTCTTGTATTTATCCCTTTTGTTCTTGTTCTTGTTCTTCTTGTAGTTATAGAAGAACAAGATTAAACACCTGATGCTCGGATGCTTCACCTGGGAGACCTTACCTGCGTGTCTTCTGTGTTGTTTGATTAATGGTTAATACTTCTCGCGCCCATCAGCTTGTCTATATGTACTCAGCGGGTAGAGGAGGGGGGTGGAGGAGAGGAAAGGCTGGAGGAGGAGGAAGGAAGGAAGGAAGGAAGGAAGGAAGGAAGGAAGGACTTATTACTTCACTCTCTGGAAGATGATCAGAGGTGTTAAGACGTGTGATGATGTCCTCCTCCACCTCCTCCTCCTCCTCCTCTTCTTCTTTTTCTTCTTCCTTTACGTCAATTTCCTTCTTCTCTTCCTGTTTCTATTTTCCCTCTTTCATCTCCATCTCCTCCCCATTTTCCTCTACCAATTCCTTCTCTTCCTCCACTTCCTTCACCTAGCCCTCCTCATCCTCTTCCTCTTTCTTCTTTTCCAATTCTTCCTCCTGCTCCTCCTCCTCCTCCTCCTCCTCTTCCTCCTCCTCTCTTCCTCTTCCTCCTCCTCCTCCTCCTCCTCCTCCTCCTCTCTTTCATCCTCCCTCTTCCTCTTCTCCTCCTCCTCCTCCTAACTCAACTCACGGCTGATTTAATCCCGGGACGTCAAAGACGCCTTTTCTTGTAATTGAGTGTTGATGTTGCTGCTGTTATTGTTAATATGTTTTCTTGGGATTGGTGATTTTACGGGTTCTGGCTATTGTGTTTTCTTTTTGCTGTGTTTGTTGCTGTTATATTGATGCTTTTGTTGGTGTTATTGCTGTCTTTGTTGATTATTGTTGCTGTTTTTGCTGCTGTTTCTTGGTGTTATTGATGTGTTTGTTGGTGTTATTGCTGTGTTTGTTGGTGTTAAAGCTGTTTTTGTTGGTGTTATTGTTGATTTTGTTGTTTGTTGATTATTGTTGTCGTTATTACTGTGTTTGTTGCTGTTATTGCTGTGTTTGTTGCCGTTATTGCTGTGTTTGTTGCTGTTATTGCTGTGTTTGTTGCTGTTATTGCTGCTTTTGTTTATTTTATTTTTTTCATTGTTGTTTTTATTGATTTTATTTTATTTTTTATTTATGCTGCCGAAATTGCTGCTTCACCTGTAATTGGTTCAGGGCCAAAATCAAGCTAATATCTCACCTGTGATTGGTTAACGAACAAATACAGTTAGAATTCTCACTTGTGATTGGTCGTGGTTCGAATCAAGTTAAAATTCTCACCTGTGATTGGTTGAGGGTCCTTCCTGTGTTGTTGAAACTGGCTTACCTGCTTGTTGTCTCTGCTGGAAATTAAAGGGTTTCCTATCAGACGTTCAAAGATCTTATGATTCGTGTGTGTGTGTGTGTGTGTGTGTGTGTGTGTGTGTGTGCTCCTAAAAATTCTAGTGCTATGTTAACTTTGAACCTCAGAGTTTGGATTTTAGCACACACACACACACACACACACCTACCTTGGTTTTATCACCTGGGCAACAAGCAGAGGTAGCCAAGCATTAATTGCCCGATTTATCCAGAAGTAGGAATTATTCACTGGAGGCTGCGTTTATCTTACATAGGAAGCATCATTCATTGTGTATGTTATGATGTATAATGAATAATGCTGAACACCACCACTCCATCCTCTACCCCCTACCCCTCCCCCTCCATCAATATTACTTCCATCCCCACCACCATCAACACCTCACCACCTCACCACCTCACCTCACCACCACCACCACCAACATTACCACCACTATCACCACCACCACCACCACTATCACCACCACTATCACCACCACTCCTACCACCACTACCACGATAATGAAAGTAGTAATAAGTGCTTCCTTCTTCATTATATTCTTCATTATAATTACTTTAAATCCTACAGGTGTTTGTGTTTCGATTATATAAGTAAGTTTGTGTGTGTGTGTGTGTGTATGTGTGTGTGTCATCAGTCAACTTCAGTAGTAGAGGGAGGGGACAGTCACACACACACACACACACACACACACACACACACAGGTATAGCTAATATTACTTCCTCTTACCTGTCGTTTATTTCTTCAAGGTGATTATTGGCGAGAGTCATCACCACCCAGTTGAAGTGACGGATGGTGGGGGGAAATGGGGGAGGGGGGGGAGAGGTTGGGGAGAAGTAATGGGTGGGGAGGTGGGGAGACAGGCGGTGACCAACTGTCGAGAGGGGAGGAAAAAGACGACGAATTCATCTACTGGATTATAACACAAATAACAACACTTAAGACGTCAATAACAGTTACGGCAAGAGATTAAGCTGTAAGTGACGTCATCAACACCCCCAGAGCTCTAAGTGACGTCATCAAGATCCCTAAAACTGTAAGTGACGTCATCAAGATCCCTAAAACTGTAAGTGACGTCATCAAGATCCCTAAAACTGTAAGTGACGTCATCAACACCCCCAGAGCTCTAAGTGACGTCATCAAGATCCCTAAAACTGTAAGTGACGTCATCAACATCCCCATTTAATGACGTCATTAATACCCCCAGAGCTGTAAGTGACGTCATAGCATTCGATTCCACCTAAATTTATAGTGGAAACCAAATTTGACGCGAATAGACGAACGGGTGAAATGGAGTTTTGCTATCATCAATAAAGACGATAAAGATATCAGTTAAAATATATCATGTAATAGATGACGATACCAATAAAAATCATATCAATAACAAGAATAACACAAGATATCAAACACTGGACATCATTATTAAGTACGGTGAAGATATCAATTACATGGTATCATCAATAAGGACGTGGGACTGAGTTATCAGCCATAACAAGATATCATGGTGTAGTGGTGATGTTAGCCGGGTTGATGATGATGAAAGCCAGACAGGTGTGATGGCGTCACGTCACGTCACGCAGGTAACAAGACAGCAAATATGACGTGACAACCAACCCACTCCCCTCCTCCCTCCCTCCCTCCCTCTCACTCTCTCTCTCTCTCTGCCTCCCTCTCCTCCCTCCCTCCCGCTACCTCCCGCCTTCCTCCCCAATTCCCTTCTCCACTTCTGCCCAGGTCTCAACACGTACACCAAAACAACACTAAATTGAGAGCACAGTAGTTA
The DNA here is from genome assembly GCF_018991925.1 of Homarus americanus. Taxonomy (NCBI): domain Eukaryota; kingdom Metazoa; phylum Arthropoda; class Malacostraca; order Decapoda; family Nephropidae; genus Homarus; species Homarus americanus. The sequence continues at coordinate 219,463 of NW_024710935.1, read as the reverse complement.
TGGTTCTAAAACGACCATTAACTTCCCTGACAGACGCCAAACCTTGTTATCTCCTGATGGCACTCCCCTATGTGACCTTTGACCTTTGTTGACCTTGGCACTGTGACCCATGGCCTTGTAGACCCTGGCACTATGACCCCTGACCTTGTTGACCCTGGCACTGTGACCCCTGACCTGTGTTGACCCGGTTACTGTGACCTCTGAACTGTGTTGACCCTGGCACAAAAGATCCATGACCTTGTTAACCCCGGCACTGTGGCCCCTGACCTTTTTAACCTCGACACTGTGACCCTTGACCTTGTTGACCCTGACACTGTGACCCCTAACCTTGTTGACCTCTGACCTGTGTTGACCCTGGCACCATGATCTCTGACCTATGTTGACCCAGGCACTGGGACCTCTGACCTGTGTTGACTCCGGCACTGTTATCCATGACCATGTTGACCCTGGCCCTGACCCCTGACCTTCATGACCCCGGCACTGTGACCCATGACCTTTGTGAATGAATTACCCTGTCTTATTTCACATCTTGCTTGAGTTTGAAACTCGCATGTTTCCAAACTAAAGATTCATTTTACACGAGCTGTTGTGAGAGGCCGGCCGCGTCACTTACCCGGGCCTTGCCTCGCCACTGACACTCGTCCACTGTGAGAACGATTAATAATTAATATATGTGTATATAGTGTGTTTAGCAAAGAAGTGGCATACTTAACTGGTGTTACAAGTGAATAGTTTAGTTAGTATGAAACTAAGGACGTGTTCAATCCTTCAGCTTTTTATATGTGGAGTGGCCTGCCGCTAGCAACCTAGCTAGCTGGTATAGCGTGTTACCTCGCTAGGATTTGTGTGTGCCACTAGCCCACCACAGCAACTTCTCAACATAGTGCTCACACCCTCGATGGTGGGTGCGGCCTCCACTCTAACCATGTGCACCTGAAGTCCAGTTGGCCCAAGTCTCCAAGTTACACCAGGCCTCACCTCTACCAACCATGATTCATATTTTGTATGGTCTCCTTAATATGCTGCCACTATTATTAATTTATTATTGTTAATACAGTTTTGTTTTTATACTTATTTTCATTTTTCCTTTGGTACAATTATTCATAGTTGAGGGATAAAAGCAGAGTTAATCATAATTGGTGAACAGATCTAACAACCTTGAACGAATACCTTAACATATTGACGCAGTGAGTAGGATAACTGCTGTATTTATTTCCTTGCTTGGTGTATATCTGTACCAATGGATACTTCATTTTGCACTGTACAATGTATCTTATATATTGATCGTCTCGCAGCTATTAAGTCTTGATCACTGTGGCACCGGTCTCATTGACCGAGTGGTTCATTCCCGTCTTGTGGCCTTGGATATTACGCGAACCTCCACAGTATTTGATTCTTTGTAAACCATATCATAAAGAGAGTGAATGCACAGTGATATTTTACGCATTTCTGCCAGGTCATTTAATATTTCATGGGTGTAGTTATGTAGTTAGTACCTTTAAAGTGTACTACTAAAGTATGTTTTATATTTTTCTAACCAATAATAGGGATTGCTACTCATCCCATTTGAGTCATCTTGTTCTGTAACATATTACTTGCATGACCTGGGTTCATTCGTTGGCGCCAGTGTAGTGTGACTGTTATATCCATTACTCCCGTAGCTGATACGGATAGGTGATGGCTTGAGCTTTTCACGTACTTGTGGTTCCATTGTTTGAGATGGTCGGGTGATCAGTGACGGTGCTGTGGCTGGCCTTTCGTAGTTTCCTGCAGGTGTGATGGATTTAACCATTAATTTTACCTCTCGGAATTGAAGTACAATTTTTACTTCATTCTTAATTTTGTTTATTACTCTTGAGATATGGAAGGACCTAAAATTGATGTATGTGTTTTAATGAAGGCTGGGAAAGATGCTGGTCTATCGGCGGAAGATATTTCAAGGTTAATAGACAGAGAAGAGCAGAGATACAAGGAAGCCATAGCTCGCGAAGAACGTTCAGCAGAGTGGGAGGCTTAACGTCATGAGTTAGATTTAACAGAGAAAGAGAAACAACGCTCACATGAACTAGCCTTAGCCAATTTGGAATCCGCTTCAGGGGCATCTGTGGGTGTAGATGAAGTGTATCTAAATCTCTGAAGGGACTACAGATTCCTTGTTTTATCGAGGGCACAGACAATATGGAGTTGTTTTTACTTGAGTTTGAACGCATTGCTGAGCTTCAGAGATGGAAGAAAAATGAGTATCACATATATCTCGGTACCCTGTTACGAGGTAAGGGGCTACAAACTTATATAGGTCTTCCTCGTGAGACTTTCGAGAATTATGAAGAATTAAAGAAGGCTTTACTTTTGACTTGTGCAGTTGACATAGAATCATACAAAAGTAAATTTAAAGAGTGTAGACTAAAGGATGAAGAAACATGTTCAGATGATTACTCGTATGGAGAACTATGTTCGAAGATGGCTTACTATGAGTGAGGTAAACGAAGGTTTTGAGTCTGTAGTCGATTTTATGATAAGAGATAATTTCTATAGCAATTGTTCGAATGAATTGAGGATTTTTCTGAAAGAAGGGCAATTGGCTGATAACTTATAAATTGCCCAGGCGGCAGACAGATATAGACTTGCCCAAACAACTTTCTCATGCCTACAATTCTGTAACGTCCGACTCTCAAAAGAAGGAAGTTACATGCCATCATTGTAAAGAGAAAGGACACATACGACCTAATTGTCCCCTGCTTTCTAAATCAAAATCAAAACCAGTGAGTTCAATATCTACAGCTAAAGTAAACTTTGTGTTCAAAACTGAAACTGTTCTGAGAATGGTTTACATGACATGGGTAAATCATTTGACAAAGACGTGAACATCATGCTTGACACTGGGTGTAGTGCAATCATAATTAATGGTAGATTGATTCTTAAGAAGAGTAACAAGGGTAAGTTAGTGAGGGTGTTAGACTTTCTGGGAGTTCCCTCATTCTTCCTGAGGTCTGTTGTCACCTCCAGTGTAAGTTTGTATCTGGCTGGGTCAAAGTTATTGCTGCCTCCTTAAGGTTTACTGATGTTTTAGTTCCTACTGTTCACGTGCCTCCTGCTCGAGTTAAAGATAACCCCCCAAGTGATGTCAAAGTTTTTTTCAGTTCAGACTATATCTTCATCTCAAAAAGGACGAGTACAAAAACTGTTGACTCCCGTACTACCTACGACACTTAGTAGTAAAGAGAATTTCATTGAAGCCCAAAATAACTGTCCTGCTCTTGATACTGTCAGGAATGAAGTTGAAGCAGATACACCCAAGACAGTAAAGAATAGATCAGTTAAGTTTTCTCGATTTAATGTTCTAATGTACAGGATTTGAATCTCTAATAAAGTCGAAGAGGAAGTTAGGAGTAAACAATTAGTTGTGCCTGAGAAATACAAAAAGCAAGTCTTGTTCACAGCTCATGAGTCCACCCTTGGGGGTCATTTTTTCACATAGTAAGACTGCAAGTAAGATCTTGAATAAATTTTATTGGCCTGATATAACTTCTGAAATAAAACGTTACTGTCAGTCCTGTCCCACCTGCAAGATGTGAAATAAGACAAGGTAATTCATTCACATGACCTCTGACCTGTGTTGACCCCGGCACTGTGACCCCTGACCCTGTTGACCCTGGCACTGTGTTCTCTGACCTTGTTGACCCCGGTATTGTGACTCTTGACCATGCTGACCCTGTTACTGTGACGCATGACTTTGTTGACCCCGGCACTGTGACCTCTGACTTGCTTACCCCGGCATCGTGACCTCTAACCTTCTTGACCCCTGTACTGTGACCCATGACATTGTTGACCCCGGCAATGTGACCTCTAACCTCGTTGACCCGGGCACTGTGACCCATGACATTGTTGACCCCTGGCATTATGACCCCTGACCTTGTTGACCCTGGAATTGTGACCCCTGACCTTTTTTACTCCGGCACTGTGACCCATGACCATTTTGACCCCGGCACTGTGACGCATGACTGTTGACCCCGGCACTGTGACCTCTGACTTGTTTACCCCGGCATCGTGACCTCTAACCTTCTTGACCCCGGTACTGTGACCCATGACATTGTTGACCCCGGCAATGTGACCTCTAACCTCGTTGACCCGGGCACTGTGACCCATGACCTTGTTGACCCCGGCACTGTGTCCTCTGCTTATTCGGGTACTGTGATTTATGGCTTTCTCCCCCTCTCCATCCACCCTCTCTATCTTCCCTCCATTCACCCTCCTCCCTCCCTCCCCCCCCCCCAGTCTACTTCCTCCTCCCCCTGTCCCCGTACACACACACACACACACGGTGGTGAGAGTGTTACCAACATACTAAGAAGAACAAAGGCCAATTACCGACAGTGTTGTCAAAGAAAAATGGCGTTAAATATTACCTTATTCCCGGGGTGGCTGGTAGCACATTACAGGGTAGTACACTCTAGCACTAAAGTCGTGGAACCTAACCTAACCTGATCTGACCTAACCTAACCTGACCTAACCTAACCTAACCTGACCTAACCTAACCTAACCTAACCTGACCTAACCTAACCTAACCTGACCTAACCTAACCTAACCTAACCTAACCTAACCTAACCTGACCTGACCTACCTAACCTAACCTAACCTAACCTAACCTAACCTAACCTAACCTAGTGATGTCTGACAATGAGGAAAATCATAAGTTAAAACTATGATATAAATAAAATGAGAAGCTTAATAAGTAAAAAAATAAATAAATAAAATTGTTTGAAAATCACATGTGGTTAAGTACCTCTATTGTAATTAAAAATTGTCCTCATTGCCAGAGATCATTAGTCCTAGAGTGTACATGTGATGAGTACAGGGTAGTACATCTTATTAGTACATGTCAGTACAGAATATCTTGATACGATACACGGATACAGTATTATGTAGTTTAATACAGTGTGTGTGTGTGTGTGTGTGTGTGTGTGTGTGTGTGTGTGTGTGTGTGTGTGTGTGTGTCATCAAAAATATATCATCTTATATTTTCTCTTATTTGTAACTCCTAAACATTAACTATTATATATATAGCTCCTATATATAGTTCACATATATAACTCCCAATATACGTATACCTGTATCAGATAATATATAACATTAATCTCTCAGTTTCAACAATGTTATTAACAAGGTCAAGTTAGGTGTAAAACATGATATTAACCTGTCATTATTTTCTTATTTTTTTATGCTGTTTTAGCTGTTAATATTTTATGCATATCCTTTTGTTCTTTGTCCTTGTACATTTACGAGAAAAAAAAATCATATTTTGTCGTAAAGTGATATTAAACAATTAAGTCTGCCCGGAGTGGAAAGAAAACGATACCTTTGTAATGATAAAATAATGCTGGTGGAGAGAGAGAAAAAAAAGATTTATTTGTGATATTGTGTAAAAATGAATGACTTTGATAACAGATAAACACCAGCGAGAAACACACACACACACACACACTCACACACTCACACTCACACACACTCACACACACACACACTCTCACACACACACACACACACACACACACACACACCGCCGGGGATTAATTCATCTCAATATAAATACATAGATCTTTTTTGTCCACCTTTTCCTCTCTCTGTGTACCTGAGATTAACCGCCCAGCTTACATAAAATCAAAGAACCTCAGAAATGAATGAAAAAAAAAATCGTGAATTCAATATTTTACGAAAGTTTTCCAGAAAATGAAAAACGGAAACGATACTCCAGGTTTTGTTTGTTATTCAGTCGTTTATCAAGAAGGATCATTTTTACCAATAGTTACAGTGAGAGTGTCGGTCTTATAGTACTTGGGACTTATGACACTCTTACTTGTTGCCTCTTGGCTCGCTGGCTAACTCCCTGCAGAAGTGATTATCAAAACTTGCTGTGGTGATGTTATGGTGATGATGGTGTTGTGGTGATTGTGTGATGTTGTGATGATGATGGTATGTTGTGGTGGTGTGATGTGGTGGTGGTGTGATGTTGTGGTGGTGATGGTGTGATGTTGTGGTGATGATGGTATGTTGTGGTGACGGTGTTATGGTGATGATGGTGTTGTGGTGATGGTGTGATGTTGTGGTGATGATGATGTGATGATGTTGTGGTGATGATGATGTGATGATGATGTGGTGAGATGTGTTGTGTGTCACTGTCACCACAACGTACCGTCATCACCCCTTCCTCATTTCTCTCCCATCTCTTTCCTCTCTTTTCCCCTTCCTCATCTTTCTCCGCCCCTCCCTTTCCTTCTTTTCTATTCCTTCCTTTCCCCTTTTCTTATCTTTTTCCCCTCCCTCTTCCTTCCCCATCTCTCTGTCCGGTCTCTTCCACATATTTGTCCCCTCCCTTCCCTTTCCTTTCCTCTCCCTTCCCTTCCCAGCTAGACTCTTTGCCTCTCTCTCTCTCTCTCTCTCTCTCTATCTCTCCCCCTATTCATTTATTTATTAGTATTTTGATTTCTCTCTCTCTCTCTCTCTCTCTCTCTCATTGATTCACTTTTTTCTCCTGTTTTGATTTTCTTTTTAGTTTTATCGGCGCCTCTTTATTCCTCTCCGTTCGTTTTTGTTCTTGTTCCTCTTCTTGTTCCTCTTCTTGTTCCTCTTCTTGTCTTGTTTCTTTTTTACTGCTTCTTATTATTTTTGTCTTTTTCATCTTTATTTGTTGTTATTCTTTGGGATGATTTATCATGTTCTACTCTTATTCCTCTGGGTTATTAATCTCCGCCTCTTCTCTTTTCTTCTCCTAAATAGATTGTCTTTTGTTTTTCATTACTGTTTTTTTATCGTTCTTTCGTCGCTTTTGTATCTTTTATTTATTGCATCTTCCATCACTTTGTACTTCATTGTTTGTTTTTATTGCTCTCTTCCCTTCTCCTTCTTTCGTCATGTGTATTTATAACGCATTCTCTCTCTCTCTCTCTCTCTCTCTCTCTCTCTCTCTCTCTCTCTCTCTCTCTCTCTCTCTTCTCATCTGCTTCTCTGTCTTCTGTTTATCCTCCTGTTTTTCTTTCTCCTCCTCTTATACCCCTCTCCTTTCCCTCTATCCTTCCTCCTACCCTTCCTATTCCCTCTATCCTTCCTCCTTCCCTTCCTCTTCCCTCTATCCTCCCCTCCCTCTACCCTTCCCCCTTCCAACCGTCCTCACTATGAACACGGATTAGATTATGCTTCCAGGATTAATCGCAGTTCAGTGTAGTAATTAACATGGGATTCGGTTGTTACTTCCTCATCAATTATATTCAACAGCAATTATATTAGTCCCCAAAAAGTATCGTGACTCTTAGAGATATTAGGGAGAACTAAAGTGACCTATCTAATTCACAGGTGCATAGAAGGTGTTGAAAATGGCTTCTGTTTATTTACAAAAGGTTGAAATGGCTTCTGTTTATTTACAAAAGGTTGGAAATGGCTTCTGTTTATTTACAAAAGGTTGGAAATGGCTTCTGTTTATTTACAAAAGGTTGGAAATGGCTTCTGTTTATTTACAAAAGGTTGGAAATGGCTTCTGTTTATTTACAAAAGGTTGGAAATGGCTTCTGTTTATTTACAAAAGGTGGAAAATGGCTTCTGTTTATTTACAAAGGAAGGTGAAATGACAGCCAGTCTCAGGTACACAGGTGCCACGTTAATTAACACAACCAGAATCACAAAGTTCGACTCACCTGTGTTCAGATACTACCAAGGGGGTGGAGGAGTGTTACCAGTTATACAGAGGGATGTTGGGGGTGGTGGGGCTTACTCATCTGCAGGGGTGTTGCTCTCGGCTATACAGAGAGGGATGGTGGGGGTGGGGTGGGGGGTTACTCATCTATACAGGTTACTCGGCTATACAGAGAGGGGTGGTGGGGGGTTGGTGGGGGTTACTCAGCTATAGAGCGGGGGATGATGAGGGTGGGTGGGGGGTTACTCAGCTATACACGCAGGGGGATGATGGGGGGTGGGACGGGGGTGTTACTCAGCTATACACAAGGAAATAAAAACGTCAACAACTAACCAACCAACGAGGCTGACAGGCCACTCACCGGGTCACTGCCGGGAATAATAATCAAATTAGTCTTTCAGCTTTCTCATTTATATGGTGTGGTGTGTCAGTGGAGGTCGGCTGCTCTAACACGCTATATATGTAAACCATCACTCTCTCATGGCGTCGGGTTTTATAGGTTTTTGTCCCGGCCCGTCATAAATCCGCATTTCCACACACGCACAAACACCCAACATCAATACATTAAGCTAATAGATGAATAAATAGATTAGGTTTGCCACGGGGGAACGGGGCGTGGAAAACTGCTGCTGCCGCTAAATGGAACGACGCTAGTTGACTGTGGGGAGAGTAGGGGAGGTGGAGGGAGGGTTAGGTTGGGAGTGGAGGGAGGGAGGTGGGAAGCAAAGGGAGGAAGTGTCAGGGCAGGTGGAGGGAAGGGAGGAATGGGGTGGGTCAGGAGGGAAGAACGATGATTCAGGGTAAATAGGGAGCAGGGTCAGGGTAGGGGGGTAAGGAGGAGGTCAGGGCAGGGATGGAGGAGGGTCAGGGCAGAGGAGAGAAGGGGGATCAGGGAAGGAGGGGAAGGAAAGTCAGGGCAGGGGAAGGGAGAGAGGGTCATGGAAGAGGGACGGTGGGAGAGAGGGAGGGAGGCATGAAGGGAAGATCAGGGGAGGGGAAGGGGAGAGGGAGGGGAAGGCGGGGGGAGGGGGGGAGGCTGTGTTACGTCGGCTCGAGCAAGGTTGACAATTTATGGATTTTAATTGCTGCAAACGACTGGACGAACGACACCAATTGATAGTTTGAGTGGCGCCTCGCTGATACTTTGTCAACGGCGAAGGATGGGTATTGATATTGTTTTTTAGGGAGTGTGTTTTATATACATATATATTCCAACGTGTGTGTGTGTGTGTGTGTGTGTGTGTGTGTGTGTGTGTGTGTGTGTGTGTGTGTGTTTATTTTCCCGTGACTGGCATTGTTGATGTATTTCTCTTTGTTATACTACAGCTTTCCGAACAACAGGAGGAGGAGGAAGGAGGAGAATGAGGATTTAACCCCTTGAGTACGATGACTTAACCCCTTGAGTACGATGACTTAACCCATCGAGTACGATACCTTAATCCGTTAAGTACGATGACTTAACCCCTTGAATACGACGACTTAACCCCTTGAGTACAATAACCTACCCCTTGAGTACAATAACTTAACCCTTTGAGTACGACGACAAGCCAGATTAATTATGACATTGATTATCGAATAATTGAGTATAAAATAACCTAAATTAATAATAAGTAGTCGTGTTGATGGCTGCCTGGACCCGTGTACAGTGTTTAGTTGGTCGGGCTGACAGGTGTATCTCGGGGGATTATTGGTTAATTAATCGTGTACAGGTGTTGGTATGTAGTACAGGGAGGGAGGGGGGTAGGTAGGAAGAGAGGTGGATGTTGAGAGGGAGGGAGGGAGAGAGGGAAAGACGGAGGGAGGAAGGAATATAGATGGGAAGGGAAATAGGGAGATAGAGAGGGAGGAGGAATAGGATAGTAAAGTATATACACATAATTTACCTAACCTAACCTAACCCTTCCTTGCTATTTGAGTGCTTCCGGTTCAGTTTATTAGGAGTTTTGATAATGTATATATGTTTATTTACACACACACACACACACACACACACACACACACACACACACACATACACACACACACACACACACACACACACACACACACACACACACACACACACACACACACACACACACATCTTTACATATGATGATGAAAATAATAAGTCATTAAAAATGTATCTTACATAATAAATGGGGTTTTCATTGTACCTCCAGCTGCTTTGTTAATTAATCTCCACTGGCCACTGTTACAACTGGCCACTGTTACCATTGGCCACTGTTACAACTGGCCACTGTTACAACTGGCCACTGTTACAATTGGGCACTTTTAACAATCGCAGAGCAGCTCCTTTCCTGTTAGTTAAATGTTAAATTGTTTTATTTTGATATGACAAAGGTTAGGACTGTGTAGTGAATTGTTTAAGGGTTGTCTAATGTTTATTATTATTGTTGTTTTATTGTGGTTGTTATTATTATTTTTGGTTATTGCATTATTATTATTTTTTTATTATTATTGTCGTTGTTGGGGTTGTTGCTTATATCCAAGTTTATTATTATTATTATTATTATTATTATTATTATTATTATTATTATTATTATTATTATTTAGGCATTTTTTGTAATTCCTGTATTTTTTCTTCAAATTCGTCCTTGACTTCCTTCTTTTTTCTTTCATTCTCCTTTGTGTTCTTCTTCCTCTTCTTTGTCTTCTTCTTCCCCTTCTTCGTTATCTTCCCCTTCAAAAGAATTACCAAAGTATTATCCGGTTGTATTTATTCTCTTGCTTTTAAAACGAAGAAAAAGAAAATATTTAAATTTTGAAATACAAATGCAAAATAAATACCCAGTAATATTCTTCTGTTATAATGAACATGTAGATACGTCTGTCAGCCATAGCCATTTAGATACAGGTTATGTAAACACCAACATTTATCATCCAAGACAAATATATGTTTTGTTTTTCCGGGTCATTATCATTTGACTCACCGCCAGGAAGATAAGGCATTGATGTTGATGTTTAACTGAGATAAGAATGATAAGAGGAACGTGAGAATTACCCCCCCCCCAACCCCCCCCTCCTCTTTTGGTTATTGTGACGCTGATGGCCTGTGTATACCACGCTAATCTGAACGTTGTCACGGTGAACGCCAATATGAACGTTGTCACGGTGAACGCTAAACTGAACGTTGTCACGGTGAACGCCAATATGAACGTTGTCACGGTGAACGCCAATATGAACGTTGTCACGGTGAACGCCAGTTTGAACGTTGCCACGGTGAACGCCAATATGAACGTTGTCACGGTGAACGCCAATCTGAACGTTGCCATGGTGAACTCCACGGTGAACGCCACGCAAAACGCCGAACTTAGGAAGAAATGAAGTTTTGAAATTGGCGCATTCATCTTTTAAAGTCAATAAAAGTGTCGGAGTTCTATAACAGATGGGAGGCGGGCGCGACAGTTGGTCACTCAATGTTCACCCAGCTGGTCACCTACTGTTCACCCAGCTGGTCACTTACTGTTCTCTCAGCTGGTCACCTACTGTTCACCCAGCTGGTCACCTACTGTTCACCCAGCTGGTCATTCAATCTTCACCAGGCTGGTCACTTACTGTTCACTCAGCTGGTCACCTACTGTTCACCCAGCTGGTCACTTACTGTTCACTCAGCTGGTCACCTACTGTTCACCCAGCTGGTCATTTACTGTTCATTCAGCTGGTCACAAAATGTTCACTGAATCAAGACCTAAATCTTGAACCGACCTGAATTGAGTTTTTCTGCCTAAGAGTCAATGTTTTTCACCTCCACATGTACACAAATTCTGGATTAGGACATACATACATACATACATACATACATACATACATACATACATACATACATACATACTTATAGTACATACACACATACATAAACCAGGTATGGACGCACCTGTGGGCTTACACATCACCTGTCATTATCATCAAGATCAGGTGTACCAGCAGAACATTTTCCACCATAATGAACAAAGAACATTATCTTGTTATTTTGAGGTAAAAAAATAAATAAAAAAAAACAGGTCCCGAATAACAATGCCAATGATATCCTGAAGGGCAGACAGACACAGTTACATACCCGCATGAGTAATGGCTAGAATACATTTACATAAATTAGTTAAAAAAAAATGTTACTCTTGTTATTAGCGTTAAGTCTTATCCCCAATGTTCAGTGTTTTTAGTGTGTAATATTGAGCCTGTGTTTATCCCTACGAGAATTTGGGAGGACACAACCCCCCCCCTCTCTCTCTCACCCCCTCCTCCTCCCTTCCATCCCATCCCCCCTCCCATCCACCCCTCCCCCTCCTCTTCTTCCCCGGATGCTGAAACTCTCGTAATGTTGACTTTATACGTCTAGTTAATCCGTGTTTAAGGTAATGTATCACCAAGTCAAGGTACCTACAGGTGAGGTGATATCACATTGGCTGCCGTCTCTTGTGGTTTAATGAGAGGTGATGGTTTAGCCCTTTTAAGATCGATGGTTTAACACTTACAGGATTGTGTGTGATTTGTATATTATTAGGAATATTTTCTAGAACGTGTTACCATATTGGAGTGGTATTTTAGAAGGTAAAATACGTTACCATATTGGAATTTTATCTTAAAAGGTAAAAAATGTGAGAATTGAACCGGAAAAAACCCCTCAAAGTGACAGACAGACAGACACAATAGACAGCCGATCGTAACATTAGTCTAAATAAAACGAAGTATCATTTTTACACAACGCTCCTCATTTCCGTCAATGTCAAACGGCCCCGTGAAACTGACAATCAAAATGGCTTTATATGATTTGCCATTTAAATTCATCAACGAAAATAAAAAATCCTGTCAGAAGTAGTATTTTTTTCTCTTGAATTTAATTTAATATCGATAAGTCATTTCAAAGGTGTTTTTTTTTTTAGGTTCACCTGAAGTGCACCTGGGGTAATGATATATCGACAACAGCCAGTGCTTTAATATCAAACAGTATTTTTTTTTTTCAATAATACAATCAATTTTTATATTTCTTCTTAATAGTTGCTAAAATAGGTGACAGGCCAAGATACAATAATAATGTTAATGTTTTATGGTATGTATGTATGTATGTATGTATGTATGTATGTATGTATGTATGTATGTATGTATGTATGTCATTTATCTTCAAATATTGTGTAAATTAAACCAAAAATAGACAGAAACTCGTGTTAAACCATTTGTGTCTGTCCTTTAATATGGGTTTATATACGTAATACTGAAAGAGGGAGGGAGGGGGTAGAGGGAGGGTGAGGGGAAGGGAAGGGAGGGGGGAGAGGGGGGATATATATATATTTCATAGGTAATGCCTGTAATTAGACGAGTACGAATCGGTTCAAGGTGAGGTGGGGGGACTCGATTACTGATTCGTGTCTTTTGTTTATTTTAGTGTGTGTGTGTGTGTGGGGCACCTGATACACACACACACACACACACACACACACACACACACACACACACACACCCTAATAGGAAAGGTATAATTAAAGTGACGTAAAGATAATCTGTTGTCGAAAGTCAGTCTCTCTCTCTCTCTCTCTCTCTCTCTCTCTCTCTCTCTCAATATACATATTGTTTGATAAACGATTATGTGTAATATATTAATATAACCTTTGTTTTTATCAAATCCATCTCTACATATTTTTTATTTCCGTGTTGTATCCTGGACGTGTATTGCCCTATGTATACTCTGCCTGTGTCCATCTATCTCATTTATAGCGTATATGTGTATGTATACTGTGAGTGTTTTATATCTCTTAACACACACACACACACACACACACACACACACACTGTGATCCACAAGAACCAGAAAGTCAATCGAGTTTGTGATTGCAATTACAGTTTTAATCACCGTGTGCCCTATATTACACGAGTCCATCCTGTGTTCTGATTGGCCCTTAAGGGGAGGAGGGGGGAGGGAGAGGGGGAGGGGAGTTGGTACTGCGGTCATTACCTACTGCTGGCAATTTGTTCCTGTTCAGTTACAGGTGTAATTTGTATAAAATACCTGATAATAAGCGACCGCCGGGCGTAATTTACAACTTCCCAGGGCCAGGCCAGAGCCCCTAACTACTCCCCTCTCCCCTTCCCCTCCCCTTCCTCTCTCCTTCTCCGTCCCTCTCTCCTTCTCCTCCTCCCCTCTCTCCTTCTCCCCTTCCTCTCTCCTTCTCCCCTCCCTCTCTCCTTCTCCCCCTCCCTCTCTCCTTCTCCCCTCCCCTCTCTCCTTCTCCCCTCCCTCTCTACTGCCCCCTCCTCTCCTCTCCCAGTCCCCCTTCCCTCCCCTTTCTTCCCCTCCACTTCCCATTCTTTCCCTTCTTCCCTCTCCCTTCTGCTTCCTCCACATCTACCCCTCCCTTCTCCCTTTGCCCCCCTTCCCTCCCCTCTTCCTTCTGCCCCCTCCCCTTCTGCCCCCCTCCCTCTCCTCTTGCACCCCCCTCCCCTTCACCAGACGCCATGGTAATGAGCCTTCCACAGATTTCCTGTTACAACTCTGTCTATCTTTCCTGTGTGTGTGTGTGTGTGTGTGTGTGTGTGTGTGTGTGTGTGTGTGTGTGTGTGTGTGTAACTTTTTGTATACCGTTATGTGTATGTGTGTATTTATGTGTGTACAAATGTATGTATATATGCATGTGTTTAATGTCTTGGTGTTTGTATGCACATGTAAGTGTGTGCATGTGTGTAATTAGGGAATATACGGCACCATTATATAATTATCATAATTACATCTACATTATAGTATCGATTAACCAACATTGTGACCCAAGGCTTTACCTACCAGGGCCACGGCCTCAACCGGGCCTCTCCAGGGTGATGGCCACACACCCGAGGGGCTCACGAACCTAACCAAACTTAATCACACCTAACTTAACCTAATCTAGATTAATTACACTTAGCATAATCTGCCTTACTCTCCCTAAAATTAACCCAAATTATCTCAAAATTAACCTAACCTAACCTGTCCTATCCTAACCCACTTAAACCCTAACCTAATCCTATCCTTACCTTACCATACACTACTAATCTAACTTGATCTACCCTACTCTACCCTACCCTACCCTACCCTACCCTACCCTACCCTACCCTACCCTACCCTATCCTAACCTAACCTAACCTAACCTACTTCTCGTTCCGTGCATTATAGAGGCGCTAAAAACGACCATAAAACCCTCTGCATGTCCGTACATAAACTACACATCGGAAGATAGAAGAATGATTACAAAAAAACAACACTAGTCATTATGAAGACCTTGCGGTACACCTTCCTTCCTTCCTTCCTTCCTTCCTTCCTCCCTCATCCCTTCCTCCTACCCTACTCCCTACTCCCTCCCTCCTTCCTTCCTTCCTCATCCATCCCTCTCCTCCACACCTCATACCCTCCACCCTCCCTCCATCACTCCTCCTTCCTTCCTTCCTTCCTTCCTTCTTTAGATATAAAACCCATCACCACCCGACAACTCCATAACATACTAGTATATAAGACAGAGTTAAAGTAATTGCTCTTATGAAATGTTTACAAAAATATTCGTTAAATGTTCGACCATTTGTCATTTGAGAAGAGACAGGAATGAGTTGTTTTTTATAGTATTTGTTGACAGACTGTGATAACTACCCCCCCCAGAGTGATTTATTGGTGTCAGGGATGAACAGAGTGTGGTGGTGGTAGGAGATGGTAGGTAATGGTGGTAAGTGGTGATAAAAGTAGTGGTAGGTGGTAGGTAGTGGTGGTGGTTGTTCTTGTGTCTCGCTGTTATGGTAGGTTGAATGTAGAATTAGTTGTTGGTGGATTGGTTGTTGAGGAACTTAACCAAGAGATATAGATTGGTTGGTGTGTTTGATTGGTTGTTAGTAGGACTGGATACAACGAGTGACCTGTAACAACTCCCCCCCACCACCCGAGTGCTACTGTGAATGACCTGTTCCCTCGAGTGTTACTGTGAGTGACCTGTAACAACCCCCCTCCTGAGTGTTACTGTGAGTGACCTGTACACCCCCAATGTTACTGTGAGTGACCTGTACACCCCAATGCTACTGTGAGTGACATCCACCTTCCAGGTATTCCTAAATGAACACTCTAATACATTAGTACACAATAATTTACTCAAATATAAATAAATAATTAGAATACAACTTTTTTCTCGGGGTAACGACAACTGATTGATCTAAATTATTCACACACTATTATAATGAATTTGGTAACCTGTATTAAAATGATCCCGTGTTAAAACTAATTTGATAAGTCACATCAGAAGGCTCTCGTATTAAAATGAGTTTGATATAGGGTAACGTATTAAAATTACCTGGTATTAAAACGAAATTGATGAACCGTGTTGAAACAATCTCGCATTTGGACCAATTTACGAAACCGTAGTATTTAACTAGAGTCCACTTCTAGAACATCTCTTAATTAGGTTCGTTGCTCAGGTGTGTACTAATATACAGGTAATCAACTATACTCTACCTTAATATACGTATTATCAGCCAATAAATAGATAATCCGCTATAACCTAATATATAACTTGCTAATATACAGGTACAGGTAAGCTGATATACTGTAATATATTAATTAACTCTTTTGGTGATCATTATAAGGCTACCTGTTAGACTGTAGTATTGATGTGTTGTATTATGATGGGGTAACCTCTCTCACTCTCCCCCCTCCCTCCCTCTCTCTCTCTCTCCCTCTCTCTCTCTCCCTTTCCCTTATTCATCCCTCCCTCCCCTCACTCTACTACTTCCCTTTCATCCTCCTTCCCTCCTTCCCCTCCCTATCCTCCTTCCCTCCCCTCCCCATCCCCCTTCCCCTCATTCACCCCTCCCTCCCTCGTTACGATATCACGGCTTCGAAAACTCTTTTTGGCATTTAGGGAAAATTACTTACCCAACAAGCAGGTAATTAGTGTAATCAGTGGCGGTAGTTACTATAAAAGATCTCTATCGGATTAATTACATATAAACTCTATTCACTGATGGTTTTTTCATCTAGTTAAATGGAACTTAATGTATGACACCGAGAGGCCTATCCAATTAGATATATTTTATTCTCAACCTTTTTTTTTCCTAAAGATTAATTACACAGATAGCAATTTGCCGCGGGCAGTAAATGAGATTAAATTTTGTTAACTAATGATATTTGTAAGTTGTCGTGTGCTGTCTGGTGGGGAGTGACGGCCCTCCTCCTCCTCCTCCTCCTCCTCCCCTGCCCCTACCCCTCCTCCTCCTCCCTCCTCCTCCTCCTCCCTACCCCTCCTCCTCCCTATCCTCCTCCTCCTTCCTGCTACCTGTA
>NW_024710935.1:192500-197500 GCF_018991925.1 Homarus americanus | reverse complement strand
ACTTTCTGCCGGGTCCGTGACCTGACCTTGGTGCCGGCATGTCTTGGTCCGTGACGTTCCTTAAGTGTTGTGTCCCAGAATTGCCATCCTACCTTGGCTGAAATGCCTTAAAGGGGCCCTTGACCTATCCTTTGGGGTTATGAACTGTTTTAAGGGGTCCCTGACCTGCCCTGGAGTGCTGACCTTGGTTACTTCCTCTTAACCTTATTCCTTGCTCTTTACCCTCCTCCTCCTCCTTTAATCTCTCACCTCACCTATCGTCACTTAACCAAATTGGTTATCTAATCTAACTTAACCAACTGACCCTTACGTAACCTAACCTAACCTAACCTCTTTCCTGCTGTGGTTCTTCTTAACATATCATTTGATAGATTCCTCCTTTTCTTCTCTCTTCCTCTTCCCTCTTTATCTACTCTTCCTCCATTCTCCCACCCTTTTTTTTACTCCCCATTTCTCCCCACACGAATATTATCCTCCCTGATCCCCCACCCCTGTTCATCCTCCCTTCCCTGTCGAATTCCTCTTCCCTTCCTCCCCTTCCTATCTCTCCCTCTTCCTCCCTGTTCATCCTCCCTTCCTGTCTATCTCCTCTTCCTCCCTGACATCCTCCCCCCTGTCATATCTCCTCTTCCTCTGTTCATCCTCCCCCTTCCTATGTTATCTCCTCTTCCTCCCCTGTTCATCCTCCCCCTTCCTGTCGATATCTCCTCTTCCTCCTGTTCATCCTCCTTCCCCTGTCGTATATCTTCCTCCCCTGTTCATCCTCCTTCCCTGTCGATATCTCCTCTTCCTCCCTGTTCATCCTCCCTTCCCTGTCGATATCTCCTCTTCCCTCCTATTTCATCCTCCTTCCTGTCGATATCTCCTCTTCCTCCCTTTTCATCTCCCTTCCTCGATATTCTCCTCTTCCTCCTGTTCATCTCCCTTCCCTGTCGATATCTCTCTTCCTCCCTGTTCATCCTCCCCTTCCCTTAATATCTCCTCTTCCTCCCTGTTCATCCTCCCCTTCCCTGTCGATATCTCCTCTTCTCCTGTTCATCCTCCTTCCCTGTCGTATCTCCTCTTCCTCCCTGTTCATCCTCCCTTCCCTGTCTATCTCCTCTTCCTCCTGAATCCTCTCTCTAAGCTGTCTCCCGTTACCTCTTCCACCTCCCTGATCCCCCTGCCTTCTTCCCTCCCTTTTCTTCAGTTAATCTCACCCCCTTCCCTCTCTCCTTCCTTTCTTTCGCACTTCACTTACTAATTATCATCTCTCTCCTCTTCCTCCCACCCCTTCACCTTTTCTTCCTTCCCTCATTTCTTCTTCCTCCTCTCACCCTCCTTCCTCTCTCTCCTCCCTATCTTCCCCGTTCTCCCCTCTTTTCACTGTTGCCCCTCCTCCCCCATTCATTCCCCTCTCCCTCTTCCCTTCTTTCCTCTCCTTCCTCCTTCTCCTTTCTCCGCGTTCCCCTTTCTTTCTCTTTTCTAGTCTCCTGCTCTTCCTCCACCAACCTCATTCCTTCCCTCTCCCCTACCTCCTCCCTCTCCCTCCGTCCCCTCCTCCTCCCTCCCTTCCTCTCTCCCCTCTCCCTACCCCCCCTCCTCCTTCCCCTCTCTCTCCCCCTCCCTCCTTCCCTCGCCATAAGTGTTCTGGGTCCCCTCTTCGCTCGATTGACCTCACTATCACCTGAAAATAATACGTGGAGTTAGTCGTTAATTGTCACCTTCCTTTTATTGAGTCTCTCTCTCTCTCTCTCTCTCTCTCTCTCTCTCTCTCTCTCCTCTCTCTCTCTCTCTCTCTCTCTCTCTACAGCAAGCCCAGTGTACATATCTAAGGTTTATTTGGGTGGTTTATTTTTTATGGGTTTACGACGTATTTAAGTTTGAGTGGTTTACGTATTTATTATTTTAGGGGTTTAAAGGCGTTTTAATTTTGTTTTATATAATGCTGTTAAGTTTTTTTCATAGGTTAATTTTTTCGTTACCAGTTCCGTCATTTTCGTCTCTCTTATATCAGGTATTTCTTAATGTATCGTTCACTCTTTCATTACTAAATATATTGTCTTTGTAACCTGTAATTAATGGAGAAATTCTTACTCGAGTTTCCGGATACCAAAAAACAATAGTGGTTTTTATTATTGTTTAATTTACTCTTAAGAAAATAAAAGGTATTTATTAAGGATATACTCTTGATTAAGGGGATATTTTGGTATTGTTTTTCCTGATGATAGTCAGTATCTCTAAATGCTATGTTCAGCTCCCATCATATCTCCCCTGTTCAGATATGAGATTCTTCCCTCCCTCCCTTCTTCTCTCCCTCCTTCCCTCCCTCCCTCCTTCCCTCCCTCCTTCCCTCCCTCAATCACACTTTCCCTTCCCTCGTCGTCGTCCTCCTCCTCCCCTCCCTCACCCTCCTCCCACACACTCATCCATCCCTCCCTCCCTAACACCTTCCTTCCCCTCACCCTCCATCCTGCCTCCGCCTCTCTCTCACCCACCTCCCTCCCTCCCCCTCTGTCTGCCTACTTCCCTCCGTTTCTCCCTCCTCTCTCACACCTTCCTTCCCCTCACCCTCTTTCCTACCTGCCTGTCTCCTATATCCTCCCTCCCTCCCTCCTTCCCTACTTCCCTCACTACTCCCTCCTCCCTACCTACCTACCTACTTCCCTCCGTCCATCCTTCCTTCCCTTCCTTCCTTCCTTCATTCCTTCCTTCCCTCCTCCACTCCACTCCCTCCTCCTCCCACTCCCCTCCCTCTCTCAGCCTGCCTTGCCAGTTCAACGCTCCATCAGGAATCAAGGAGTCAATGGAGAGAAAATTTCTTGTGTTTTCTGCATCTATTAACTTACTTCTATTACACCCTCATCTATATCCCTCAGCTTCTCTTATCATTTACCCTTCTCATATATATATATATATATATATATATATATATATACTGTATATATATATATATATTAAATTCTCAAACATTTTAATTTTAGCTCTTCGAATTTACTGATTTTGTGAAAAGTTGATAATTTTAAAAATCTTATTTTCCTGCCGTGTGGACGAACTCAGAGTATCTACTCGATTGATAGACTTGATGACGTCACGGGTGGGTGAGGTCAACACGCCGCCTCAGTACACTTGAGTGGTGAGGTAAACAAAGGGTCGATCACCATGGTGGTGCTCACTGTTTATATTGTGTACCTTACTGTCACCCTAAAGACGGATCTACAACAGCTCTTTAAATGCAGTTCTAAAACATGTACTGTACACCACACTATAACGTAACAGCAAGAATAACTATCTATATCCCATGACGTCATCTTGAAGGGTAAACGAACTGGACCTGTATCGGGCAGGAATTTACAAACCCGTTGAACTTTTGTTTTGGTCAAATTATATTTTAATCCTTCACCTTTGTTTGGTTCATCACCGTCTGTCATAATGTTATCAGACGTTGGGTTTGGTTTAGCCATTTATCATCAGGTTTGTGGTTTAGGTTCAGCAGTCTGAGATTCAGGTTCAGCGGGTCTGAGGTTTAAGTCCAGCAGGTTTGAGGTTTAGGTCCAGTATGAGGTCGCCCTTGAGCTTGAGGAGGACCTGTGTGAGGGCTAATAGTGAGGGACGCCCACAGTGATAATATAGCAGGAGGCAGAGAAATATTATTGCTGTTCTAATGACACCTGTCTCTTGTCATACTGGTGAGTTAATGAACGTGTGTGTGTGTCATTGAGGTAAACATATGAGGTATGTCACATGTAAGAGAAGAGAACTGGTACACACGAACACACACACACACACATACACACGCACACACACACACACACACACATACACACACACACACACACACACGGGCCAAAGTTTCCAGAAAATCGTGTGAGTCGTGGCAGAGGTGGAGACGGTCACAGCCTGTCGTCCTTCACACACAATCACCGTGTTTGTGTACCTTACCTTCACTGTTTTCTGCCGACTCTCCCTGAAATAATGGTAAGAGACACAACACCAGTATGATTAGTCCTTGTTACCCCCCAGCAACCTTACTATACGTGTTATATTCTCGTTTCTCTCTGTTACCTGGAATTATTTTTATATTCATATCGTTTACCAGTTCAAGAATAAAGTACTTCAGACATCACTGCTTCTGTACACAATGTGGCCGGCACTACCCCCAACCACCTTCACTTCCCCAATTAAAACCAGGTACCCTTTCACATGTGGGTCGACCGGAGGTGCCTCGGGCTTAAACCAGCGACCCTCAGGACAGAAGGCGAGCACTGTATCCACTCGGTCGGTAGAGTCAATAATGTCGAGGCCCTGCACGTAACTGAGGTGTCGAGGTGAACCATCCTACTACCTCACTCATGGTCTCGCAAGTACCTCACCTCAACACGTCTCTAAGTACGGTCATTGTGTCCTCCAACCACCTCCCTCCGTACTACCTCCTAGCACGTACACTGGGTCCTCTAAGTACCTTCCTCAATACGGCCTCCAACCACATCCAGTTATTGCACTCCTCCAAATAGTACTCCCTGCACAGCCTCCAAACTCCCAGCTCACCCTCAGGCCCAGCGGTCCCCCGAGGTCCTACCAATAAGGCACCTCCAACCTGGCCACCACCGCCACATTTAGAAGGGTCTCAGGCCGTAAATTCGGGTATTGCCGGTGTACAGGTCACAATGGCGGTGTTTGTATGCGAGGAGTGGCGGCCCAGGTAACCCCAGCTTACCTGCCCAGACCCACCACATGCAACCTACCTACCCACCCACCTCCTGTCCCTCCCTCCCTCACCTCCCTCCCTCACCTCCGAGATGTCTCACTTTGTGCCGCTGACGACTCTCCCTGCCGCCGCCGGGGGTTCCTGCCACCCGCCGCCATTGCAATCCTGAAGCTCTCCTGGCCAATGGGTGGTTGGTATTGCAAGTTGATTTTTGTTGCAGGCAGATGGGTAGGACCCCAAGGAGGAGGTTCTGGTGGCGTCTTTGATTATCGATGGTAATGTTGGTGATGCTGGTGAGATGGTGGTGATGGTT